>NW_025203323.1:3445-8404 GCF_004010195.1 Chiloscyllium plagiosum
TGGACAATGTCTCAACTGTTTCTTACAGAAGAACGAGCGATTTCCTTGATCTCATTGGAAATCAGTAACTCCACTTGCGACTGCAGCTATGCAATTCTAAATATTTAATGCGAGGAAAGAAATTCAGAGTTTCTGTGGTTAAATTGACACCATCAAATTCATTGTGAAATGACTGGCCAATTATATTCTTAATTCCGTTTCCAACCTTGCTGCATTATTCTCGAACTTAAGCAGCCTTATATGCTAACTCAAAGAGGAAACAAAAGAAATTGCATTGTTTTTCTCTTAACTCTTTAGCGTTTGTTGAAGTCAACCAACTGAAAATTCAGATTTCAAACAACATATTACGATTATTTTATATTTGCATGTCATAATAGAGAATATTATCACGAGAATCAGAGTGAATGGACCAGGTGCATTTTGAAGCATGAGATCCTCGATTCTTCCGTCAGTGCACATTTGAAAGGATACTGCAAAATTCTCGTACTGATGACGATCATCTGACCCTCTGCTCACCTTCAATTCTCCACAGTATTTTCGAACTGCATATTATTATCGTTAAATCTAGATCTGTTATCCCCTGTGTCTTTTATTCTGTTGCATATGTTTACTCTGGTGCTCCGGTGTCCATCCACAATGCAAAGATGTGAAGGCTCTGTCAATTCGCTATATGATATTGCCCACGGTGTTCAGGGATATGTACGTTAGGTGCACGAGTCAGGGTTGGATTTGGAGAAATGTGGTAGTGGAAAGAATCTGTGTGGTTCACCTTTTGGAGGATCGTTGTGGACTTGTTTGGCTTGATGTGTCTGCACTGAACAATTGGAGGATTCTGTGATTCTAGTTAGCCAACAACGTTTTGGTTTTCTGTCATTAGAAGAGTAAGGCAACAGTTGCCTATTTGGCCTTGCAAACGTGCACCGTTTTTCTTTCATAATACCATCATTGATCTGATTGTGTTTTCAATACGCATTCCTGGATATCGGTTAAAAAATCTTGTTTCCCATGCTTAAACATTCTGTCCATTTATACATGTTTAACTTTATGCGTTCTCCTCTGCCATTTTTAAGGCAGTTTACTTCAACATAACTCTTATTTCTGACAGGCAATGGAACATCTTTCTCGTCTTGATGAAAAAAGGGCAATGCCTTACTTCAAAACAGTGCTTGGCTCAGTCCAGACTCACCCGCAGGTGGAAACATCATATTGACGTCTAATTTCTCAAGACCATTCAAGATCTTTTGACTTCATTGAAGTCACTCTGAATTTGCTTAAGCTCAAGTGGAATTAGGCCCAATCTGTGCAAGCTATATGCTCGCTTTTTCTTAACACCATCTAGTAAATGTTGTTTGATCGACAGCTGATGCATTTAGATTCTTCCATCAATAAGGAACCTGAACTGCATATTGCATTCGAATTACTGTCTGAAGCATGTCATGTAAAATTTCAAGATTTTTCCTATGGAACTTCTGTGTTATGATTTGCATGTACTACTCAAACGCTATTATGATACACTAGCATGCATTCAGAACGAAAATATTTCTTAATTTTATTCAACATTTCCTTACCATTTCCATTGTCGCCCAGTTTTATATTTCGAAAACGGAAATTCATTCAGGTGCATTTAAAAAAAAAACATTATTCATGTGTGGGAGTGGGGGCCGCTGGCAGACAAACATTTACTGCCAGTCCCAAGTGGTTGCGCATCTGGCAGTCACTGTGTGAGGATTTTGGGTAAATTTCTGCAGTGCATCTTTAAATAACACACACGACTGCTCCTAGCACTGTTGGTGCATGATTGGTTGTTTATGGATCCAGTTCCAATGAAACGGGCTGCTTTGTCCTGAATCGTGTACAGTTTCTTCCCTGTTGTTGGATTAACACTCATTCAGGCAAATGGGGACAATTCCATCATACTCCTGACTTGTGCCTTGTACAGAATTTGGGGTGTTCGAAGGTGGGTTAGTCGCTACAATCTGTCCTTGACTCTGACCTGTTCTTGTAACAGCTACATTTCTGTTGTTACTTTATTTGAGTTTCTAAGCAACAAAAATAATCCCAAGAGTTTGGTACTGGGGGACACATTAATGATAAAACCACTGAATGCCGTGGGAGGTTTTTGGTGTCTCGTGTTAGTGATAGTGATGTCTATAGAAATTCTGGAGACACTTGTGGTCATTTTCCAAATTTGATAGGCTCTGGTGCAGTCCCTGCAGCTTGGATGGTGCTAATGTCACTCCAATATTCAAAAAGGAGGTAGGGAGAAACAAGGAGTTAAACATTAGTGAGCCCAACATACATTGTGGGAGGACGTCTTGAATACATAATCAAAAACTACAGTGGAGCATTTTGAAAGTCGTGGCAAGATCACACAGGGTACGCATGGATTCATGAAGTGAACGAAGCATGATAAATTTGCAGTAATTCTATGAAGATCTAACTGGAGTTGACAAGATTTGGGCAGTCGATGTGCATGTTTGGATTTTAAGAAACAGTTTGACACAATCCGACAGAAGAGATTATTGTGCAGGAGCAAAAGGCAATGGATTCGGTGAATTGTATTGAGATGGATAGAAAACTGGTTGGCCGAGAGAAAATAAGAAATAATTATTTTTTTCAATTTGTCAGGCAGTAATAAGTGGGGTGCCACAGCAATTCACAAAATATATTAATGGTTTGGATGAAGTAACAAAACGTAACATACGCAGATGATACCAAGTTTGTTTGGAGGGTGAACAACGAGCAGAATGCAGGGATGATTCAGCATGATCTGGACAGGTTGGGCGAGTGGGCAAATCAATGGCAGATGCCCTAAAATGCTCCAAAAATATGATGTTATTCAGTTTGCAAACTCAAACAAGAAGGCATGGCTGCAAATCGGGAGAGTGGTGTGTACAGCCGGACCTCGATGCCTTGTGCGCCAGTCACTATAGATAGGCATGTAGGTGCAGTGAGTGGTAAAGAACGCTAATGGCATGTTACAGGAGGTTTCGAGTGGAGGAGCAGGCTGTGTGCTTGCAGTTACACGGGATATTGGTGAGGTCACATTTTTAATATTTTGTTCGGTTTTGATCTATTTTCCTGCAGAAAGATATTGGTCTTGAAGATGTGCAGTGAAGGTTCACCAGTCTTATTCTGGAAATGGCAGCACTGACATATGAGGAGAGGTTGAAAGTTGAGGTCTGTTTTTGCTGTGGTTTGGACCAATGATGGATTATATCAATGAGACTGACCAACTTCTAACAGAATGAGACAGGGTAGATGCAGGCAGGATGTGCTGATGGTGAATCTGTTCAGAACCCAGAAGTCGGTAGACTCTCCTCATGAAAGGTGCGAACGTGGGTGGCACGGTGGCACAAGTGGGTGGCACGGTGGCACATAGTGGGTGGCACGGTGGCACGAGTGGGTGGCACGGTGGCACAGTGGGTGGCACGGTGGCACAGTGGTTAGCACTGTTGCCTCACAGCGCCAGAGACCCGGGTTCAATTCCCGCCTCAGGCGACTGACTGTGTGGAGTTTGCACTTTCTCCCCGTGTCTGCGTGGGTTTCCTCCGGGTGCTCCGGTTTCCTCCCACAGTCCAAAAATGTGCAGGTCAGATGAATTAGCCATGCTAAATTGCCCGTAGTGTTAGGTATAGGGGTAAATGTAGGGGTATGGGTGGGTTGCGCTTCGGCGGGTCGGTGTGGACTTGTTGGGCTGAAGGGCCTGTTTCCATACTGTAATGTAATGTAATGTAATCTAATCTAATCTAAAATGTAATCTAAAACGTGAAACGTCGATTCTTTGCTACTTAGCTGCCGTTTAACATCCTGAGTGTTTTTTGCAGGTCCACAATTTATCGACACTGACTTTTCAGCATCTGCAGTCCTCATTATCTCCAAGTTGCTCTTAACCGGGGTCACAGTCCAAGAATTTGTTCGGATGGTTTCAGATGGCGACGAGGAGACATTCCAATAGCGCAAGAGTGTTGATCCTATGGAATTCATTGCCATAGGCAGTAGATAATGCAAACAAAAATATATTCAACACTCGTCTGCTTTACAGTTGGGGGCGAATGTGATCAAAGGTTATGGAGATAAAACTGGATGAGGCCATTGAGTTGGGCAGTCAGGCATGATCGAAATAAATGTCCGCCTCCCCCTCCTATCTTCTATAATTGTATCTTTCTATGGCCATTGCCTGACATTTGTGTGGTGCGAATATTTCTTGCCAATAATTAGCCCAAGCCTGGAAATTGTACAGATCTATTGCATTTCAACATGGACTTGTTCGGTATTTGCGGTGTTGTGAATGGTGCTGAACATTCTGCAATCATCAGTGAACACCCACACTTTATGATGGATTGAATATCATTTCTGAAGTAACTGAAGTTGTTTCCTGCACTGCACTATAACAGCTTGGCTTGGGGTGCAGCAGGTTCTGGAGCCGAAGTCTTCAGTACTGATGGCAGAATGCCTTTCCTAAATACGTTGATAGATTCTTGCTATCAATTTTAAATTTACAACGTTTTGTTCTTATACCCTATTTCGTAGCCTTCAATTTAATGTCTTAGTTAGTCCCAATTAAACTCTTTGTTCTGATAATCTCCTGACTCGATACATCTATTTTCACATGTGTATGTTATATTGGTGGTTCATATTTGATGTTTTACTTTTTACATAACTGTGAATAGCGAACCCTATGATTTGTAATAGCCCATTACAAGTGGAATCTATTCTATCTGAGTATCCTGACATGTCACCTTTAAAAAAGCTGCATGTCTTTCTATTTGATTAATTCTTGGCCTCGTGTGGCAGGACAAATCCTCTTTTTTAGCTGTCATGCGCACGCTTTAGAATCTGTTTGTAAACTACAGTAAACAGAGGAAGACCATTAGTATAGGAACCAGTGTAATAGTTCACATTTCATTGTGCGGAAAAATAGGGAAAAAATCTAATTATTTGACATCTCTCCAATCT
>NW_025203324.1:0-7180 GCF_004010195.1 Chiloscyllium plagiosum
CTTTGTAAATCTTTCCTGCACCCTCAATCTTAATAACATCCATCCTTTAGCAGAGCCAACCAAATTGTACGCAGTATTCTTAAAGTGTGTTCTTACAGCATCCTGTACAAACGCAACACGTCACCCCAACTTCTATACTCAATGTTCTGGGCGACTCAGGCAAGCATGCCGACCGCGTTCTTCACCACCCTCTCGATCTCAACTCCACTTTCAAGGAACTGTGAATCTGCAGCCGTTGGTCTCTTTGTTCAGTTACATACCTCAGGGCACGACCTTGCTTTAATTTAACAAAAATAAAGTTACTCAAAGTATGATGAAAAGTGTAATGACGAGAGGATATTGAAAATACTTACATTAATATTTCCCTTTGAAAAATACAGTGGAAGACACACTCTCTCTCTCTCTCTCTCTCTCTCTCTCTCTCTCTCTCACTCACACACACACACACACGCAAACAGACACACACACACACACACGTTTGGTAACAAACTGAAAAGCAAAATATCTGCAGCGTTATCTTGGCAGAACTTTGTCCAAATAGTCGTCGAACTTATGACATAAGGGAATATGAGAGTTTGGCCCAAATGCTGTTCTATTTGCAGAGTTATCAAGTCCGACAGCATGGAGAGAGGCCCTTTTGCCCAAACTGGTCCATGCTGACCCAAATGTCCATCCAGACTAAGTCCATTTCTCAGCACTTGGCCCATAGCCTTCTTGTCATTCCCTGTCCATGTACTTGTTCAAATGCCGTTTAAATATTGTTAATATAAATGATTCAAACACTTACGCTGGCAGCTCATTCTCTTTGTGTACCATTCTCTGCGTAAAACAGTTTCCATCAGTTTCCCTTTTAATCTTTCCCCTTTCACCTTGAACTGATGCTCCCTTGACCTCAATTCCCCAACCCTGGGGAAAAAAAAGCTGAATCAATTCACCCTAGCCATGCCTCTCATAATCTTGTACACTTCTCTAAGATCCCCCTCACTCTCCTACGCTCGAAAGAAAAACGTCCTCACTTGTCCAACCCCTCCCTATATACCACACTGTTGAGTCCTGGCAACATCTTTGTTAATTCCGTCTGCGCACATTCCAGTTTAGAAACATCCTTCTGATCGCAATGTGACCAAAACTGAACACAACACTACAAGTGCAACCTCACCAACATCCTGTATAACTGCAACATAACTTCGCAATTTCTCCCCTCCATGTCCTGACCGATGAATGCTAGTGTGCCAAAAGCGTTCTTCACTGTCATGTCTACCTGTAACTCCACTTTCAGAGAATGCTGAACCTGAACTCCATGGTCCCTCTGCTCAACGACACTCCTTAAGAACTGACAATTCATCATGAAACTCCTACCTTGATCTGACTTTGCAAACATACTCTTCCGCCCACTTCTCCAGTTTGATGAAGGTCCTGCTGCAATTTCTGACATACATCCTCACTGTCCACAATGCCACCTATTTTAATGTCACCTTCACATTTACTAATCATGCCTTTTACATTCTCAAGAGTATCATTGATATCGATAATAAACAATAATGGCCCAGCAGCGACCCCTGAGGCACTTCATATGTCACAGACCTCAAGTCCGAGAGCATCCTTCCACTATTACCCTCTGCTTACTACCATCAAGCCAATTGTGTGTCCATTTTGCCAACTCCCTCTGGATTCCATGCGATCTAACCTTCCAGACCACCATATCAAGGGTAACCGTATCAAAGGCCTTACTGAAAATGATATAGACTGCGTCTATCGCCCTGCACTCATTAACATTCCTGGTCGCTTCATCAAAGAACTCAAACAAATTTGTGAAGCATGATCTCCCACTCATAAAGCCATGCAATCTTTACAGTCTAAAAACAACTATTAATAATGATCATTTAAATTAATAATAACAAACAATAACAAGAAACATTAAGATGACATTTTCAGTGGAGAATAAATACCACGGTCTGTGGTTTTGGAACTTGCATCGTGGGAGAAGGGCAGAATAGATTTTGTGCCTATGTTATTGAACTATGTTGACAAAAAGCAAGGGTGGCATGGTGGCTGAGTGGTTAGCATTGCTGCCTCATAGTGCCATCGATCGGGCTTGATTCCAGCTGCGTGTGACTCTCTGTGTGGAGTTTGCACATTCTCCCTGTGTCTGTGTGGGTTTCCTCTGGGTGCTCCATTTTCCTCCCACAATCCAAAGATTCACAGGTCAGATGAATCAGCCATGCTAATTTACCCATAGTGTTATTTGCATTAGTCAGGGGTAAATACAGGGTAGGGGAATGGGACTGGGATGGGTGACTGTTTGGAGGGTTGGTGTGGCCTTCTTGGGCGAAGTGGCCTGTTTCCATACTGTAGGGAATCGAAAAAAAAAAACACATTTCGAATCAAACGCTGTCTTTCCAAATGCACATAAATCTTATCCCTTGGAGTCTTCTCCAGTAACCTACCTATCACAGATGTTAGGCTTCCTGGTCTATAGTTTCCAGATTTTTCGTTGCTTCCCTTTTGGAATAATGGCACAACATTTGCTACACTCCTAAATTCTGAACACTAACCTGTGGCTAACGACGATGCAAAAATATCAACTAGGTCCCCGTAGTTTCTTCTGTAGTCTCTTGCAGTGTTCTTGGAACGACCTGTTTAGGACCAACAGATTTATCCTCATTCATACATTCTAATGTATCCAACAAGTCCTCTCCTATGATATTGACTAACCCAAGATATCACCACGACATTTGTTAAGCTCCCAAGTCTTCATTTAATTCTCCACAGTAAAGACAGAGGAGAAATATTCGTTGAGAATCTCACACATCTCCTACGGTTCTAGACAAGCAAGTGCACTTTGGACCTTGAAGGGTCATATTCTCATTTAGTTATTCTTGTTTTCTTAAAGAACCTCTTTAATATAATATACTTAAAGAATCTCTTTGTATTCACCCAATGTTTTTCAGCTAAGGCTATCATGTGCTCCCTTTATGCCCTCCTGATTTGCTTCTTCAGTAAACTCCTGTATTCCCCTATATTCCTCTAGGAATTCCCTTGATCCCAGCTGCATGGACTGAGCCACGCCGCGTTTTTGCTGGTCAAAGGCTCAATACCTCCTGACATTCAGCGTTCCCTATTCCTGCAAACCTTGCCTTTTACCCTCACAGGAACATATAGACCTTGAACTGTAAGCATTTCACTTTTAAAGGCCTCCCACTTGCAGGAGGTCCCTTCGCCTGCATACAAACTCCTTCAACCAACACCTACAAGCTCCTGTCTAATTCCATCAAATTTCGCCTTGCCCCAATTTTGAACTTGAACATATGGACCAATTTTGTCCTTCTCCGTAACTATTTAATACAAATACAACTATGGTCACTGGTCCCAGCGTGCTCCCCCACTGTCACCTCAGTCACCTGTCCTGCCCTAGTTCTTAGAGTATGTCAAGTTTTACCACTTTGCGAGTTGCACCCTCTACATACTGCTTGGGGAGACTTTCCTGAACACACTTAATAGATGCAGCCCATCTTAGTCCTTAATCTATGTCATTTTCCGTTTATGTTGGGAACATTAAAATCTCCTACTGTGTCAATCCCATTGGCCCTGCAAGTCTCCCCAATTACTCTACATATTTTTGTTCTGCTCATTCCTTGTTTACTAGTTGAGGGCCTATGGAAAAACCCAAATAATATCACCATTCCCTTCTTATTTCTAAGCTCCCGTACAAATCTTCACTGGATGATCCATCAGTTATTTTATCTCTGATTACTGCTGTGATACTCGCCTTAAGCAAAAATGAAACTCCCCACACCTCCTTCCACCATCTCTGTCCCACATTAAGCACCTATACCCTGGTACATTAATGTCCCACATTAAGCACCTATACCCTGGTACATTAAGATGCTAATCCTGTCCCTCGCTTATCCATATTTCTGTAATATCCACGTACCTATCCACACACTGCGTTCATCGGCCTTACCTATCATCCATCTTATATTGAGATAGATGCAAGTTAATCCAACAGGCATTCCTTGCTCCCTGTCGTGTTCCTGCCTAACCTATCTCTGCACTTTACTGTTTGTGATTACGGTATCTCCTTCCAGCCGTGCACTTGCCTCCCAACTGTTGAGGATCCCACGCCGTCCCCCACGCCAGCCAATCTAGTTGTAGCACTAGCAAACCTGCCTGCCAGGATATTGTTCCCCTTCCAGTTCAGGTACAACCCGTCCTTCCTGAACAGGTCACTTCTGCGCCACAAAAGGTCCGAGTGACCTAAAACTCTGAATCCCTACCTCCTGAACCAATTATTTAGCCATGCATTCTTGTGCCATGTCCTCCTGTTCTTACCCTTACGAGCAGAGAGTACTGGAACTAACCCGGATTTTGCCACTGTGAGCGGCATGGTGGCACAGTGGTTAGCACTGCTGCCTTACAGCGCCAGTTCAATTCCCACCTCAGGCGATTGACTGTGTGGAATTTGCGCATTCTCCCCGTGTCTGCGTGGGTTTCCTCCCACAGTCCAAAAATGTGTAGGTTAAGTGAATTGGCCGCGCTAAATTGCCTGTAGTGTAAGGTGTAGCGGTAAATGTAGGGGAATGAGTCAGGGTGGGTGCGCTTCGATGGGTTGGTGTGGACCTGTTGGGCCGAAGAGCCTGTTTCCACACTGTAAGTAATCTAATCACTGTCGTGGTTCTGGCTTTTACCCTTTTTCCTCGCTCTCTATCATCACTCTGCAGGACCTCATCACTATTTCTACCTGTGTCATTTTTACCAATGTGCATAGTGACTTCTGTCTGCTCCCCCACCCCGGTGAGAACGTTCTGCAGCCGCTCTGAGACATCCTGGGTCCTGGCACGTTGGAGGTTATACATTATTCTTGGATTCCCATTTGCAACCACAGAATCTCTTGTCTGTTCCCCTCACTATCGAGACTGAATAATTACTTCTGAAGTTATTCGTCTCGTATAACCTTCTGACAATTGGATTTCTTCCTGAAACAGTTGGATGTGCCTGAATTGCTTTGCTTCAGGCAGTGGGGAGATTCCAATGAAACATCATCAGGAATCCTCCCTGAGTGGGAAAGACGACTCGGCTTTGTTTTCACTCCCACACATTGCTGTGTTGAGCGGCACGGAAACAGAAAGGGAGCAATAGACTATTCCTTCAAAGTTAGGCTACACTTTTCCATCTGTAAGTTAAATCAGTAACGTTATCAGGCCCCAAACAGGACCATGTGAGCTCTCCTTGAATATTGTCTGAACTATGTGACTCCATCACATTTTCGACTCCAGGTCAATGCATTATAGCTGTTGTCGTACACAGAATCAATTCGTTTACAATAAATGGCCCTATTTGTTTTGAAGATGGTTTAATATGTGCCTGCATCATGTAAAATAAGCGTTTGATGACTTCACAATATCTGTGTTAAGATGAACATGTTTTATTCTTAAACTAATACAGAAATTGCTGGAAAAGCCGAGCCTGCCTGGCATCAGATATGAAGAGAATTCAGAATCCCGTTTCTCGGTCCAATGACCTTTCCTTTGAACCTGACTTATTCTTAAATTATTTCCCCAATTTTATTCTCCCACATAAGAAGAAATGTCCATCCGGTTTTCATCAACTACAGTCTTCTCAAGATGTTATATGGTCAATAAAACATCTCTCATTCTCAGGCTGAACTGTTAATTCTTAATAACGTAATGCCTTCATCCCAAGAATGAGTAAAGAGAAAAATATTTGAAACGTTTCGAACGGAATTTTATTTATATCAGTTAAGGCAATTGTAACTACATACAATACATCAGGTGTGATCTCAGAAATGCCCTGTACTGATGCAAAAAAAAAATCGCTAAGATCAAACACAACACCCCTTACACAAAACAGAATAATTCCATTTACTTAAACGGGCATTGGATAGGCATATGGAGGATAGTGGGCTAGTGTAGGTTAGGTGCGCTTTGATCGACGCACTATCGAGGGCCAAAGGGCCTGTACTGCGTTGTATTTTTCTATGTTCTATATTCTATGCAGAAGCTCGTCCCACCCCTGTCTGTATCCCATTGCAGACGCTCGTCCCGCCCTGTCTCTATCTAATTGTAGACGCTCTGCCCTCCCCCCGTCTGAATCCCATTGGAGACACACTGCCCTCCCCGTCTGTATCCCATTGCAGACGCACTGCCCTCCCCCCGTCTGTATCCCATTGCAGACGCTCTGCCCTCCCCCGTCTGTATCCCATTGCATACGCTGTGCCCTCCACCTGTCTCAATCCTATTGCAGAGGCTCGTCCGCCTCCCCTGTCTGTAACCTATTGCAAACGCTCGTTCCCGCTGCTATCTCTATCCCATTGCAGACGCTCTGCCCTCCGCTGTCTCTATCCCATTGCAGACACTCTGCCCTCCCCCCTGTCTGTATCCCATTCTAGACGCTATGCCTTCCCCATGTCTGTATCCCATTGCAGATGCTCTCGCCTCCCCCTGTTTGTATCCCATTGCAGATGCTCTGCCGCCCCTGTCTGTGTCCTAGTGCACTTGCTCTGCTGCACCTGTATGTATCCCATTGCAGACGCTGTTCCCTCCCCCTGTCTCTATCCTATTGCAGACGCTCTTCCGCCTCAACTGTCTGTAACTCATTGCAAACGCTCGTCACGCTGCTGTCTCCATCCCATTGCAGACGTTCTGACCTCCCCCTGTCTGTATCCCATTGCAGACGCTCTTCCCTCCCCCTGTCTCTATATCATTGGAGACGCTCTGTCTCCATTGACAGCTTATTGATTGACCATCCTGATGTATGAGCAAACTGAGCTCCATCCCCTTCATCCAATTCAGTGGTATGGATTGTAATTTGTTGGTGACCTCACACAGATTCCTCAAGTATTCCACTAGTTACAGCTTTCGAAACACAAACTAAGTAATGATCTTTTCTCTGTATTTCCTAACGCTAGCCAAGGTGCCCCTGCTCCTCCGTAACAGCCTGGGATGGTTATATGGCGTCCTCCTGTGCTGTGTAATTTACTGAAATGACTTGAATACTTCATTCTGGTCGTATCTAACCCCATGGAGGTGCATTATGGCCTGCCCTGCTGTATTGCCCCGATGCTGACTGGTTGAATGGGACCTTTCTCTCCCCCTGTAACAGCCTTGGGTGTGAATTGACAGAAAGACGGGTGACGTAGGAACAGCAGTTGGCCATTCGT
>NW_025203324.1:7555-8405 GCF_004010195.1 Chiloscyllium plagiosum
AGGGTGGTGGTGGATGGTTGTTTTTTGAACTGGAAGCCTGTGGGAAGCGATGATCAAGAGGCAAAATTGTTGGGTCCACTTTTGTTTGTCATTTATATAAATGATTTAGTGAGAGTGATAGAATGTATATTTCGCAAATTTACGGATAACATCAAGTTTTGGTGTACAGTGTACAGTGTTTGTATCATGGTGAACAACTGAAGATTACAAAGAGACCTTCATTAATTAAATCAATGATTCACAGAGATGTACAAAGGGAAATAGACCCGTCAATTCGTTCATGCCATCCGATTATTCTAAATTAATGCATTCTCTTTTGCCAGCATTTGGCCCATCTCCCACGAATCGTAAAGCCATCCAGTTGCCTTTTAAATGCTGTAATTGTTCCAGCCTCCACCAGCTTCTCTGGCAGCTTATTCCACAGAAGCACCACCCTCTGCAGGAAAAAAAAATGTTTTCATTGTCTTTCAAATCTTTCTCTTCCTACCTTAAACCTATGCATTCTAGTTTTTGACTCTCCTACCTTGGGGGGAAGAAACCTTGACAACTCATCCATGCCCTTTATAATTTTATGAACTTCTAGAAAGTGTAAATGTAACTCCAGTCAAAACGATTGGCTGTGCTTTTAGTCATCCTGGGTCTAAATTTTCAAATTCAGTATTCGTACCTCTTCCTTCTCTATCAAGGCACGATTCCAAAAAAGATTAATCAACTTGTTCAGACATATTATGAAACAGCTCTGTGGGATTTGAAACTGGAATTTTTGGCACTGTGACAGGGCCACTACCATCATTCAACATTCGCCCCTAAAACTGCAACATGATGCTTCTCTGTGTTTGTTCTTCAGCCT
>NW_025203325.1:0-1479 GCF_004010195.1 Chiloscyllium plagiosum
TCTTTGAGTAAAGTGCTCATTATCGCTGAGCTTGTGAGGGAAGGGCATGCTGTCAGTGGAGAGATCAACATAAAAATATTTCCTCAGATGAAGTGCTGCTTGTGACAGTAAGTATTGCATGCAAAACTATTTACCTCGTTAAAAACACAAGTGGAAGTAATGTAATTAAACACACACATTGAGTTGATGTTTGCTGAATAAATGCCTCACCGTGAGCAGAGTTTGGAACAAGACACCGGTGCATTGGCATTAAATTAATTTCAAACAAAGGAACATGCAAATGGAATCAAATTGTTTTTACACTTTGCATTCTATCCCTGTTGACCTAAGAGATGGATGGACATGTTGCGGTTCATTTTGCCACAATGATTGTTTTGTAAGATGTAAATGCCTGGCTGTATCAAAAGGAGAGGCCCAACAGGGACAGTGACATAAGTTGAGGACTCAAGGGCAGAGTCATTAACTGGTTCAGAGTAGAGATGGTTCAGGTTGGTGACTCTTTTTTATGCTCCTCTGTGTCTGATTGACTTCATTTGCTGAGGGATGGACTAGAACTTGGGGCAGTTACTGCCACGATGCAGTGGGGAACCACTATCTCAGGTCTTCCTTCTGAAGGGAAATTGGGGTTCGCTCAGTTATCAGACCCTCCCAGTGATTCCCGTAGGTATATTTTTGTGCGTGTAAGAGAGCGTTTTTGGTTTTTGGTTCAAGTCATTTCCAATGTTTTGTTTGTTTACTTGAACAGAATATTCTTTATTGTAAAATCCTTTACTGTCACAGAGAGAATAGGGCCCCTCAAAGATCAGCAAAGCGGCCTTTGTGTGGAGCCACAGAAAATGGAGGTGATACTAAATGAATATTTTGCCTCAGTATTTATTGTGGAAAAGGATATGGAAGATGGAGACTGTAGGGAAATAAATGGTGACATTTGCAGAATGTCCATATTAAACAGGAAGAAGTGCTGGATGTCTTTAAATGTGTATAACTCTCCAGGACATGATCAGGTGTCCCTTCGAACTCGGTGGGAAGAAAGGGCAGTGGGAAATCATGCCTCACAAGTTTGATTGAGTTTTCTGAGGAAGTAACAAAGAGGATTGAAGAGGGCAGAGCGATAGATGTGATCTATGTGGACTTTAGTTAGGCGTTCGACAAGGTTCCCCATGGGAGATTGATTAGCAAGGTGAGATCTCATAGAATACAGGGAGAACGAGCCATTTGGATACAGAACTGGCTCAAAAGCAGAAGACAGGGAGTGGTGGTGGAGGGTTGTTTTTCAGACTGGATCCCTGCGACCAGTGGAGTGCCACAAGGATCAGTGCTGGGTCCTCTATTTTTTGTCATTTCAAGAAGGCGTTTGGTATGCTTTCCCTTATTGGTCAGAGTGTTGAGTACAGGGGTTGGGAGGTCATGTTGCGGCTGTACAGGACATTGGTTGGGCCACTGTTGGAATATTGTGTGCAATTCTGGTCTCCTTCCTAT
>NW_025203325.1:2514-2939 GCF_004010195.1 Chiloscyllium plagiosum
AGGGAGAACGAGCCATTTGGATACAGAACTGGCTCCAAAGTAGAAGACAGAGGGTGGTGGTGGAGGGTTGTTTTTCAGACTGGAGCCCTGTGACCAGTGGAGTGCCACAAGGATCAGTGCTGGGTCCTCTACTTTTTGTCATTTCAAGAAGGCGTTTGGTATGCTTTCCCTTATTGGTCAGAGTGTTGAGTACAGGGGCTGGGAGGTCATGTTGCGGCTGTACAGGACATTGGTTGGGCCACTGTTGGAATATTGTGTGCAATTCTGGTCTCCTTCCTATCGGGTAGATGTTGTGTAACTTGAAAGGGTTCAAAAAAGATTTACAAGGATGTTGCCAGGGTTGGAGGATTTGACGTATAGGGAGAGGCTGAATAGGCTGGGGCTGTTTTCCTTGGAGCGTCGGAGGGTGAGGGATGACCTTATAG
>NW_025203325.1:3026-8406 GCF_004010195.1 Chiloscyllium plagiosum
GGGAAAGATATAAAAAGAACCCAAGTGGCAACCTTTTCACACAGAGGGTGGTACGTGTCTGGAATGGGTTCCAGGGGAAGTGGTAAAGACTGATACAATTGCAACATTTAAGAGGCATTTGGATGGTGATATGAATAGCAATGGTTTGAGGCATGTGGGCCGGGTGCTGCCAGGTGGGACTAGATTAGGTTGGAATATCTTGTCGGCATGTACGGGTTGGATCAAAGGGTCTTTTTCCATGCTGAACATCTCTATGACTTGTGACAGGCTCTGAATGAGACTGTTTGCAGTGACAGTATGGTCAGTGGAGGGTGTGTAGATATGGACAGGCTCTCAATGAGACTGTTTGCTGTGACTGCATGGTTATTGGGAGTTGGGAGCAGGGTCAGTGTGAGATTGTTTGCTGTCTTCACGTAGTTGCTGGATGGTCTGTAGATCAGGTCAGATTCACTGTGAGACTGTTTGCAATCGCGGTATATTTTCTGGCGGGTGTGTCAATGAGGCCGCGGTCACTGACACACCGTTTACATTAACCGTACAGTTACTGAGAATGTGTAGTTGAGGCCAGACTCGCTGTGAGACTGCTTACAGTGATATCATATTTCTGGGAGGTGTGTCAATGAGGTCACGCTCAGTGTCAGACTGTTGAGGGTTCCCTTCTGGGGATGAGTCCAGCATATTCTGTGTTTTCACTGGAGAGTTGCAGAATAGCAGGTGCCCTGATTGAACATCCTCGGATTTTGTGAGGAAGAGAAAGGTGTGATGCTGAGAGGCTGTGTCCCCAGTGGGAGAAACAAGAACCGGGGGCACACTTCAGAGTAAGGAGTCTCCCATCAAAGACTGGGAAGAGTGAAAATTCATAGAATATTCTAGCGCAGTTCAGGCCCGATATCCCTCGATGTTGCACTGACCTGTGAAAATGGTCTAGAGCCCATCTATCCTACACTATTGTATTTCCATCCATATGTTTATCCAAAGACCAGTTAAATGCCCTTAAAATTGGTAAGTCTCAAACTGTTGCAGGCAGTGCACTCCACACCCATGCTACTCCCTGAGCAAAGAAACTACCTCTGGCATCTGTCCTACATCTATCATCCCTCGGTTTAGAGCTACATCCACTCGTGCTGGCCATCACCTTCTGAGAGAAAGGCTCACCTTGTCCATCCCATCCTCAGGCAATTCATCAGCCATTCCTCATAAGGCCTGCCCTCCATACCTGGCAACATGCCAGTAAATCTCTGCAAACTTTCCAAAGCTTCCACATCCTTCCTATAATGCAGTGATCAGATCTGTCCACAATACTCCCAAATGCGGCCGCACCAGAGTTTCGTACAGCTGCAGCATGACCTTGTGGCTCTGAAACTCGATCCCTCTACCAACAAAAGCGAACACACCGTTTGTCATCTTAACAACACTATCAATCTGTGTGGCAACTTTCAGGGGTCTATGTTCATGGAGACGGAGATCTTTCTGTTTTTCTACGCTACCGAGAATCTCACCATTAGCCCAGTACTCTTTATTTCTGTTACTCCTTCCAAAGTGAATCACTTCACATTTTCCACATTAAACCCCATTTCCCACCTCACAGCGCAATTCTGCACCTTATCTATGTCTCTCTGTAACCAGCAAGTTCCTTCAGGAGTCTCCACAGCTCCAATAATAGCCTTCGTCTCACCGGCAAATTTACTAACCCAAACTACGCGCTCATCAAGGGAATTTATAAAAATGGCAAACAACAGTGACCCCAAAACAGATCCTTGCAGAACCCCACTAGAAACTCAACTCCAGGATGGAGATTTCCCCTCAACCACCATCTTCTTTCAGCTCGCCAATTTCTGATCCTATCCATTAAATCTACCTCAGTCCCATGCCTCCGTGTTTTGTGCAATAGCCTACCGTAGGGAACCTTATCAAACGCCTTACTGAAATCCATATTCACCACATGAACCGCTTTGCCCTCATCCACCTGTCTGGTCACCACCGCAAAGACCTCAATAAGATTTGTGAGGCATGGCCTACCCTTCACAATATCGTGTTGACTATCCCTAAACAATGTATTTCTCTGTCAATTATTATAAATCCTATCTCTTCTCCAACATTTTACCCCCAAACGACGTAAGGCTCAATGGTCTTCAACTACCAGGGTTGTCTCAACTCTCCATCTTAAACAAGGGAGCAACATTTGCCATTCTGCAGTCTTCTGGCACTATTCCTGTAGACGATGACGACATAAAGGTTAAAGCCATGGACTCGGCAGTCTCTTCCCAGGCTTCCCAGAGAATCCTCTGATAAATCACAGCCGGCCCAGACTTATCCATTTTCACACACTCCAGATTTGCAAACGCATTCCACTTGTGAACCTCAATCCTGTCTAGTCGAGCCTCAGTATTCTCCTCGACACCATTGTCTTTTTCCAGTGTGATTATTGACAAAAAATATTCATTTAGCGCTTCCCTTATCTCCTCGGACTTCACG
The DNA here is from genome assembly GCF_004010195.1 of Chiloscyllium plagiosum. Classification (NCBI taxonomy): domain Eukaryota; kingdom Metazoa; phylum Chordata; class Chondrichthyes; order Orectolobiformes; family Hemiscylliidae; genus Chiloscyllium; species Chiloscyllium plagiosum. The sequence continues at coordinate 5,502 of NW_025203325.1, forward strand.
CACAACTTCCCACGACTATGCACCGAATCTTTCTCTCGTCATTCTTTCATTCCTGATATACCTGTAGAAAGCCTAAAGGATTCCTTTGATCCTAGCTGACAACGACTTCTCTTGTTCCTTCCTGGCCCTTCTTAGCTCTCTCTTCAGTTCATTCCTGGCTAATTTGTCACTCTGAAGTGCCCCAACTGAGCCATCACGTCTCATCCAAACATAAGCCTTCTCCTTCCTCTTGAACAGAGATTCAACTTCTCAATTAATCCACGGATCCCTCACTCAACTGCTTCCTCCCTGTCTGACAGGTGCATACTTATCAAGGGCACGCAATAGCTGTTCCTTGAATAAGCTACACATTTCAATTGTGACCACCCTCTACAGTTTCCTTTCCCATTCTATGCATCCTAACTGTTACCTAATTACATCATCTTGCCTTTTACCCAGCAATTTCTCTTGCCCTGCGTTATATACCTATCCCTTTCCATTGCTAAACCAAACATAGCCAAATTGTGGTCACTATCAACAAAGTGCTCACCTACCGCCAAATCTAACACCTGGTCTGGTTCATGACACAGTACCAAAGCCAATATGGCTTTGCTCCTTGTTGGTTTCTCTATATACTGTATCAGGAAACCATCTTGCATGGATTGTACAAAAACTGACCCATTTAAAGTACTCGAACTATTGTATTTCCAGTCAATATTTGGAAAGTTAAAGTCACCCATAAAAACTACCCTATTGCTCTTGCTCCTATCCAGAATCATCTTTGCTGTCCTTTCTTCTACATTTCTGGAACTATTTGGAGGGCTATAGAAAACTCCCAACAGGGTGACCTCTCCTTTCCTGTTCGAACCCCAGCCCATACTACCTCAATTCGTTCCCATGCAGGGTTGTGGGGCTGTTGAATTCTCTTCCCAAGAGAGCAGGGAAGAATGGGTCACTGAAGGTATTCCCAGCTAAGTGGCTTAGGGGCCATGGGAAGGTGAAGTTAATGCTGCAATGAAGTATCCAAAATGATCTTTTTAAAAATTATAGATAATAAAAATCTGACCTGTGTTGGGATGGACATTGCCCTAAAGGAGAATGTGAATAGCTAGGGACCACGACAGGGCTGGAGTCTTGCCTGGAGGGAAACCATGTGACTTGTTCTAAATCTCGTTCTCCTACAGCAAGAAGAGAGGGTTTTTCTGGAACTTCCCAACCAGGGAAAGACAGATGGGTTATTTTGCGCAGCCTTTGGTATGAGGCAACACAGGAAGATCCAGACTGTATGTTTCCAGAGAGTGTGACCTTTCTCCCTCAGAGGAGAGAATCTCAGCAGCTCACGTACAGCGCGCAGGCTGGGATTCAGGGAAGTGAGCGGTTCAGTAGAAAAGCAGAATGATCAGTTCTGCTCATTTTCGAGGCGGGAGTTTAATTATATATCTTTTATTTTTATTAAGTGTGTATTATCTTGACTTCTCTTCATGCTCCTGAACAATCTCCCAGTCTGTATTATCTTAGGCACTTTCTTTTGCTGTACCTACACTTCTGGTTTACATAAAGGAGGTATTTTCCAGAAACTCCCTCTTGTCTCTCCCCGTGCATAGTCAGAATGATATTACAACGCAGGAGCTGGTGTGGAATGCACTTCCTCACAGAGTGTGGTGGGATAACCAGCTGCAGGATCACAGAGGGCTGGGGAATAATTGTTTTCCATTGTGTCTCTTTAACCAGTCGCTTTTGCAGATCGAAACTCAGCTGCTTCACCAGGAAAGACACCGAGGTCTCCATCTCAGTTCCTGCACATCGACAAAACCGTTTGTGAAATATCCAACATTCTCCAATCGAGAGGCTGCCACATTGCATCTGAGGATTGGAGAATGGACAGGTGAGCCAGAGTCACAGCTTTCCAAGAAATCCCTTGGGATTTCCAGAGCAATGTCTGAGCTACTCAGTTATTGACTGGACATACAGTGCCCAGAAGTTGAACTTCTCCAATCTTTGGAGCTGCACCATGGGTGGTTTTCATTCAATTCATCACATTCAAATGATAACCGTGACTTTTAGAATAACCTTTCCCTGTCTGATATGAATACCCTGTGACACAGCCCGTTGAGAGCATTTACAAATTGCATGCTCCTCATATTTACAAATTTTTCGTTATCATTGTTCGAAAAGGGATTTATTGAGAACCTAATTATTTGGATGCAGAGAAATTGTGAGCTGTGCTGCATTAATGTTTCCGCCAGTGTTGTTTTATGGTCCCATTTTCTACTCCACCCTCCTTCATCCACTCACCTTCCTTTGAATTTGTCGAACGCCTGTTAGATTTGGAACATTTCTGCGGACTGGTGGAATCACGCAGGCCTGAAATATTTCTCCCAGAAGTTAGCAGCACTTTCAGATACAAGTACGAAGATGAGACAGTGAGGTTATATTAGTGTGTGTAGCAAACAGTGAACTGACACTGTTCCAGCAATCCTACTTGAAATTATTGTCTGTTTGCCAGATCAAGAAAAACTGAGCTCAGATTAGGTCACCATTTTCTAAGCCATTTCTTCAATGCTTATTTTCACAGAATCTCTATGGTGAGGATGCACGTCATTTGGTCCATCCCAGTTCACACTGACCCTCCGAAAATGATCCAACCCAGACCCATTCCCCCCCAGCATTTCCCGATAATCCTGATTTCCCGTCGTCAATCCAGCTCGCCTGCACATCTCTGGACACGATGGGCAATTTAGCATGGCCGATTCACCTAAGCTGCACACCTTTGGATTGTGGGAGGAAACCGGAGGATCAGAGGAAAGCCACACAAACACGGGGAGAACGTGCGAACTCCACACAGTCACCTGAGGCTGGAATCGAGCCCGGGTCCTGAACACTGTGAGGCAGCAGGTGCTGAACACTGAGACACTGTGCCACGCTG
>NW_025203326.1:0-1481 GCF_004010195.1 Chiloscyllium plagiosum
CCCCCGGGTACAACAGAGTGTTACAAGGGGACAAAAAAATAAAGGTGATGGGTGGAAGGTATCGGGGGAATGTCAGGGGTAGGTTCTTTATGCAGAGAGTGGAGGGGGCATGGAATGCGCTGCCTGTCGGAGTGGCAGAGTCAGAATCATTGGTGACCTTTAAGCGGCAATTGGATAGGTACATGGATAGGTGCTTAAGTTAGGACAAATGTTCGGCACAACATCATGGGCCGAAAGGCCTGCTCTGTGCTGTATTGTTCTATGTTCTATGTAGCGATTTCTTCACTGCGACGCACGATCAGAAGAAGAGTTGTTGGAGAAGTGGACCTTTATGAAAAACATCATATAAATTATCTGACAAATTTGATTAAAAAAATACATTCAGTTCTTATGTAACAAAGTGAGTTGTGGTTAATAGATACGAACCTTGATATTACAACCATCATATTTGTCCAGAGTGCTATAGAAGCTGAGATCAACACAGTACAATTAGACGGGCGATGTGATAATGACAATGTAATGCTAAAATTAGAGGTCAGAGCAAGGAGGTCAAGAAGGTACAAAAATGATGGGCCAGTTTAATCAGAGGGAGAGATAGCAAGTTTGGATGGTATTCATTTTAACGAAAGGAGTATGATAAACAATGCTGATGAGTTAACGGCATAAATGAGGAAGTGTGCAATTGATATCATGGAGACATGCTGCGAGAGGGGCAAGAGTGGCAGTTCAATAGTCCAAATATAATGCCTTCAAGTGAGACAGGGAAAAATAAAGATGGAGTGGAAACGGTGAAGATTGTTAATGTTCACCAGTGTGAGGGAATAAGTGGACATAGAAAACATTGTGAAGTGTTGTGATTTTTTTCAGAAATTAGGATAGGTGATGTGATGTGCTGTGTTGCTGGATGAAAAAATAGTAATATTTCCAGGGCAGATAACATGTATGCCAAGCAAAGGATGAAATAGTGGGTGGCTGGCAATAAGTTATAATTCCTGGCCACCTAGGGATATGGTAAAACTGCCAATGTGGTATTGTTATGCAGGACAGACGAAGAGAAAAATCATGAAACCACAGGCTCGGCTCAAGCTCGGCTCTGTACTAGGGAAGACATTGTAACTATGGAGAGGGGAATTAACCTTCATCTGGAAGGTTAATCAACAATTCTCAGCACGATTTCATTGAGCAATTTGATGTTAGTTTTCGAAGAAGTAAGTCGATTTCCAGATGATAGTAAAGATCAGAGCCAGATGAGATCAAGTTAATTTGACGAATTGAACCCTGAGTTAGCTGAATGGCGGAGTGCAGAGGGTAATGGTCATAGAATGTTTGTGTGGATGGAAGTAAATGTCTAGTGGTGTTCTGCAGGGATCAGTGTTGATTTATTGATATTTCTATTATGTAAAATCGATTTAGAATACAATGCAGGAGATATGGCCATTAAGTTCACAGATGAAACGAAAATTGCCGTGTTGGTAAGTAGT
>NW_025203326.1:1725-5757 GCF_004010195.1 Chiloscyllium plagiosum
TATAGGACTGCATGTTATGGAAGGAATGTGATTAGACAGAAGGCAGCATTATTGAGATTTTCCAGGACTTTTCCTGGGCTGGAAGTTTTTAAGTTATGGAATGTCATTAACCAAACTGGGGTTTTACTTGGAGCAGAGAAGAATGAGAGAGATGATGATTGTGATGTCTAGAATTACGGTAGACATATACATAGTAAACAGGACAAATCCCTTTCCCCTTAATGGATGGAGCAATGTCTCAAGGGCATAGGTTTACGGTAAGGACAGGAGGATATTGGGGAAACCAAAATCACACAGAGTGTGTGAATCTGCAGCTCAGTGTGAGTCAGTCTTGAAGAGGCTAGGCACCGCATAACATGTGAGAAATATGCAGATGCACATAAGAAATGTCAAGTCACACAAAGCAATGCATCAATTGCGGATATACTGGACTGGAATAGTTAGGGGGTTGTTATTGGTAGGCGTGGACTGAATTGACCTCAGGAACTTTTCCTGTACTCTATATCTCGATGACGATGTCAAATATATTATAACTAATGACCTATTCATGTTAACCACAGGTGTGCTGTTCACCTCAGTTCCTACAAGATTTACATAGCATTCCAGTGCTCTGCTTTGACCCGCTGTGTTGAACCTCACAGGAGAGTTTGCTGCAATCTGCGTCTGACTCAGGCAGGGTCAACTGGCTGCTCAGGGTGTAAGTTCCATTGTTGTTCCTCACGGATGGATAAGTCTTCACTGCAGTCGTGATTGGCACACCACCTTTCTTCCAAATCACCTTGGTAACGTCAGTGTTATAGTCCATGGCCAAACAACCAAAGATCACAGAACCGTCAGTGTTGTGTTGCTGACAGGAGAAGACAAGTCCATAAAGTTTGGGGAAAGATGCAGTCTCAAGGATAGCATGACCAGTTGAGCAAGTTAGTTTCTGTTAATTCGACCTTATTGGTTACCCAAATATTTCTTCAGCTGTAAATGTATACCAGTGTGTTCCTGCTAAAATCTTTAGTATACCTTGAATTTATTTTAGTTTCCAATCAGTCGTTGATCATGATCTATTGGTTCCCTCTTCAGAAACATGCCCTCTACCTTGACCATTACTATATAATTTAGAAATAGGAACACCCTGATCTGACGAAGAGTAACTGCTGAAAATCTCACCAACTGACACTTTAATTGGATTGCAAGTGATGAGCATAGAGTTTTCACAAAATACAAACCAAGAAAACGTGCAAGTTGGAATTTTAAATGAAATCCGAAGTTGCTGGAGAAACCCAACAACTGGCAGCATCTGTGGAGAGAAACCAGAGTGAACGTTTCGAGTCCATTGTATCTTCCCAGCTTATCAATGTCAGCCAAAACCTGATCCCTGGAAAGAAGGCAATTGCAGAGCACTGGGCCTGAGAGTATATCTGTCACACATGATATCATGTTAATTGCCTGGAAGCTCATTGATCGACTTGACAATTATCTGAATTCTGGAGGCCGCTGAAACAAAGAGGACCATTAAAGGTTCAGAGACTTTGGAGTGTGACAGCTAACTGAACTGAGCATTTGTGTAAATATGATTCGAGAAATGAACAAATACACTTTAACTTCAATAACTATCAAACTGACACGCAGTTTATCGCAAAACTCTAATCTGCCAGATTAATCACTGCTCTGACTTTCTGTCTCGACGTGAAAATCTCAACAACTGACACTTTCATTGGATTGCAAGTGACGAGCATAGAGTTTTCACAAAATACAAACCAAGAAAACGTGCAAGTTGGAATTGGAAATGAAAACCGAAGTTGCTGGAGAAACCCAACAACTGGCAGCATCTGTGGAGAGAAACCAGAGTGAACATTTCGAGTCCATTGTATCTTCCCAGCTTATCAATGTCAGCCAAAACCTGCTCCCTGGAAAGAAGGCAATTGCAGAGCACTGGGCCTGAGAGTATATCTGTCACACATGATATCATGTTAATTGCCTGGAAGCTCATTGATCGACTTGACAATTATCTAAATTCTGGAGGCCTCTGAAACAAAGAGGACCATTAAAGGTTCAGAGACTTTGGAGTGTGACAGCTAACTGAACTGAGCATTTGTGTAAATATGATTCGAGAAATGAACAAATACACTTTAACTTCAATAACTATCAAACTGACACGCAGTTTATCGCAAAACTCTAATCTGCCAGATTAATCACTGCTCTGACTTTCTGTCTCGACGTCAATTTCCATTCACTTTGACAATCCCTACACTGTGACACACTCATTCACCCTTGGAAGACAGGATTCCCATCACAAGACATAACACACATTCAAGACAATCCATATTATGGACGAGAATTTAATCTCGATTCCTTTCACTCAATTCCATCCCTGCCACGCTGCACCTGGTCCATGGTGAACCTGGTCCTGGCACCAGAATTTTGACAATCCCTGACAGGACGCCACTCCCTCAGACATGACCTGAGACATTCACCACTGAACTCTCAACTTACCCAAGTCAACCTGTGCATATTGCACTATAGCTCTGTTCCCAACTTCCCTTTACCGCCTGTGACTTCGTCAGACTCCGGGCTTTACGTTTTGTCATTATATCCACAGCTCAATTCACTTCTGAGCCACTCAACGCACCAACCCGACTGGCCACCCACCTCTCAACTAACCGGTGTGACACACTGTCCACCTCTCAACTAACCAACCCAACAACCTGCCCACCTCTCAAATAACCAGGCTGGCACCCTGCTCACCTCTCAACTAATCAGTCCGACACCCTGCAAACCGCTCATCTAACCAGCCCAGCACCCTGCTTCCCACTCAACGCCCCAGCCAAACACCCAACCACCTCTCAAATAACCAGTCTGACATCCTGCCAACATCTCAACTAAAGAGCTCGGCACACTGCCCACTTCTCAACTAAACATCCAGGTACTCTGCCAAATTCTCAACTAACCGCTCCGACACTCTGAGCAGCACTGAACTAACCAGACTGATACCCTATTGAACTCTCAACTAACCAGCCTGACACCCTGACGTTCTCTCAACTGACCAGCCTGGTACTCTGTTTACAACTCAACAAACCAGCCTAGCAGCCAGTCCACCTCAACCCAACCAGCTCCGCACTGCCCTCACCTTTCAACTTACCAGCCTGGCACACTACTCACCTCTCAACATTCCAGCCCTGCAGCCTGCTGACCACTCAACTAACCATCTTGGCACCAGATAGACTTCCTGCATTTCTGCTCATAATCCCTCTCTCCTACCAAGCACAACGCGATCAAATTATTTCCTTGTGACCATTATAATTTCCCTGATGCCACACTGCCAGACTCGGTGTATGCATGCTTACCCAGCAGCCACCCAACATCTCACCGCCTACCAGCTCAAACTCTATCACATTAACAATCTATCCGCCACTAGCTCACCAACTTCCTACTTTGAGCCTACTGCACCACAAAGTCAGAGCGTCAGATAGTCGTACAACACAAACAGATCCTTCAGCACCGCTTATCCATTCCAACCAGGGTTCCCAAATTAAACGAAATCCATTAGCCTGCGATTGGCCCATATCTATCGAGATCTATTCAGTTCCTGTACCTGTCCAAATGTCTTAGAAATATTGTAACTGTATCTGCATTTACCACTTCCTCTGGCAGTTCATTCCAATGTCAGCTACTGCTGCAACACAAAGTCTCAGCCCTAATACTCAATGCTCTGTGCAATTAAGACAAGTTTTACAAACACCTTCTTCTTTCAAGAATCTATGTATCTCACCCATCAGGTCCCCATGTTCGACAAAGCCACCCATTGCCCTATCATTGCCACTCTAAGAATCGTTTTATCTGAATCACCAGGCGACTATGTCGATAACATGAATCATTGCACTATCATTCACTTCCAGTTGTGACCAGATTTGTCTTCCTATAATGCAATGAGTCATTTTTCCTGAAGAAGGGCTCATGTTCGAAACGTTCATTCACCTGCTCCTTGGATGCTGCCTGACCTGCTGCGCTTTTCCAGCAACACATTTTCAGCTCTGATCT
>NW_025203326.1:7143-8406 GCF_004010195.1 Chiloscyllium plagiosum
ATGGTTCTGTTATACTGATCCTGGCTTGGTGTTATCTTATTATTTCCTCCCATTCGTTTTAATTTTGTTTTACTGAAACCTCTGACCTTTCGACACATGTTTGTGTGTAGTCACATCTGGAAGACACTGAGATGTCAGAGCACTAAAGATAATTACAATGACGCAGAAATGGAGAGCAGGAGGACGTCTAAGATTTTACTCTTCAGCAGAGCTGGCAGCTTCATTCTTTTGTCGAAGGTGTGTGATATATATATTACTTATTCTATAACATTAGAGGAGCAAATACAAGAGATTACAAAACTTCCGAATTCATATTGCAAACGGATGGATTCATGCTGTGCAATTTAAGTTGCTGCATAAACAACTTAATATATGGATCAATTCAGTACAAGTTTAGAAAGCCGCTCAAGGGTGCAATGTAGAATCCCATCAAATCAATGCTTCGACTGAGTAAGAAACAGTGCTACTGAGAGCATGCGAAAGACTTCTCCCAGAGTTTTTTTTTATTCCAGTAGCGTCAAATACACAGCACATTCGTTAGCAAATGTGTGAAAAAGAGTTACGCACAGCCATTAAAATTTTTGGAACAACAAATGAACACTGTTGCACTCATTTAGTCCTTCGTTTACCAATTGCAAAATCTTCAATATGTCCATTAAACAAAATTACATTTTGTAAATCCATTCTTTCAATTCAAGCTGTCATATTCCATGCGACTAACAATTAAACATAGCAATGTTATGTTGAGGATTATTCCAAATCTAAAATAAAATAACCTAACCTGCGTACCCCTCAATTCACTTCCGTAAATGAGCATGCAATGCAGTCGCTTACATGCCCCTAATGACTCTGCTCCCAGCAAAAGCGCTGGCAACGCATTCCAGCATTAACAACTCTGCGTAAAGAACCTACCTCTGACATTTCTTCTGTACCTTCCTCCAAATATCCTCGTGCCAGTCAACCCTGCGGGGGAGGGGAGGATGGTGGAAGTATCTGGCTATTGACTCAATTCATGGCTTTCATTACCTTTATTTGGAGACGCCAGTATTGCACTGGAGTGTACATAGTTAAAAATCACTCAACACCAGGTTATGGTCCAGCATGTTTAGTAAGAAGCACCAGTTTTCTGAGCGCTGATCCGTCTCCACAATCACCTGATGAAGGAGCAGCGCTCCGAAAGCTTGTGCTTCTAAATAAGACTGTTGGACTATAACCTGGTGTTGTGTGATTTTTATCTCATTAACTTGTATATGTCGATCATGT
>NW_025203327.1:0-3014 GCF_004010195.1 Chiloscyllium plagiosum
AATGTAAGAAATCCTAACCGTCCGTTCTGAAATATCAGAAATAAACCATGTCATAATATAATGACTGCTTCAGAGACCCTGCCAGCACTCATTCAATTCAATTCACTCCGTATCACAACTCATTATAATGAAGTTCACAAGTAAATTAGCCAACGAAGTGTTCTGCCAATGTTCGTGAATACTCCAAAACCTGACTTGTGCGAAACAACGCCTTTTTTTAACTACAACAGTGGCATCTACATAAGAATGGAGGAAATTTCCTTGTTATGTCATTTGCTATTCAAGAGGATACATCCCAACCAATTAGTAACCATTAGAATAGTTTGCGCTTTAATTGTCAAAAAAGATGTATACCGGTTCATTGGCAATGCCATTCACTGGTATTTGCACAACAAATGCCCTGCTCACTAATTAGCATTTGGATTCATCGCAACTACCGACTTTATTTCTTGCAACAGTCTTGTTTTAAACTTGAGCTGAGGGGTTTTGTCAAATTTATCCAACTGTTTTCTTACCCAACGATTGAATAGAACATTGGATAGTGGACGGTTAAAATTGTCATTCTCATGTTACTGTTTTGGCATTGATGGCGGTGCCAGAACAGTCACTCATGAAACCGCTGCACTGTAGAATCAATATCGGTGATTTAGTCAAAGGGAGCAAATGTAGTGACTCCATCATTAATGTCGAGGTGACGTTCTGTGAGATAACATTGAGTACGACCATAACAACAGAAAATAGATGAGGACGGATTCATTGAGTGGACAAGGGTTTACCAGGTGGGATATACAGTAAAGACATGCCCATGTTCAGCAGATATTTGAAAAATAACTTAGTGATCTATTAAAAATCACAATTCCTATTAAAATCTACATTTCCAGTATCAATGAGGTATTGTCCCTGAGGCAGGGCAAATTTCTTACTAAATATTATAACATGGGAATAAGAAGGTACTGAATGTAGCTGAGCCTGCAACATTCATTGTATCACCGAATTTAATGTCTACGCCTCATGAATAACTTTTAAGTATTGTAGTGGGAATATAGTTGTTGTAGAGTAAATTGTTTTTGTAGCAAGAACGGAAAAAGTGAACAGAATGCTTCTGTTCAAAGCGGTGAGAAATTATTTACATTATGGTCCTTGGAAGGTGGTTTTTATAGCACTGAAAATTTAAGATGGCGGTGCAGTCAATAATTCGAATGATAATTGCTTCACTTCCAATCATGGCCAGGAAATTGTATTATGAATCTTCAGATTTGATGGGACTCATTCTTAGTCAGAATCCCGTGGCATTAAAGATATTAGCATTCATTTGGACATCCTCTTCACACACATAGACATAGAAATATGTAGATAATGGCAGACACTCAGTCTGTCACATGCGCATAAGTCCACGTACACAAACACTCTGGCATGTATTCACACACTTACAGTCAATCGCACATGCTTACACACACACACACACACACATACACACACACACACTCACCCAGATGCAGGTTTGAAGGGAACTACTCATCATCTTACTGAATCTCACAATTGCACACGCACCTCTCACACACATTGAAGCGCAATCTCTCACTTAAAATAAAATCATCCACAAAATCTCACGTGTTCCCTCACCGTCGTACTCACTCTCTCACATGCATGCTCTGTTCCTGAAAAATACCGCCAAATAAATAATATGTATCTCTGGTGCTGGAGGATTTATGTTCAACTTTCAGATCTAGCTTATGTTATTTTTGCACAGCACAACATTTGAAGTCTCATTTAGTACTTTATAAATTCCTGCTTTCTGGATAAAACAAGCCTAACTTCGGTTTTAAACACTGAAAAATTCTGAAATAGGCTTCCACACCTACACTTGAGCGGTTAAACTTTAACGGCATATTGTGTAATTTCAATTCACACAGTCTATTTCAAATTTGTATAGATAGCCACGTAATGCTGAAGCGCTTCATTATCTCAGGGAATTGATTTTAACAGATTCTGCAATGAGCGTCTTCATCCATGTGTGTCCTTACAAGCTGAAATCTCCATTGCCTGTTTCTGCAAAATAAATTTCATTTCTCCAATGCAGGGACTAATCAATGAAAACAGCTTTTTATTCATTGAACTCTCTCTGCTGCTGAAAGCATCTGGAACGCAAAAATAATCCTTCTCCATTTCTGCATCCAGTTTCATATTGAAGCATTTAGTTGATGTTGCCCTTCCACGGTCTAACATCCAAAAAGCATCACCTTGTTTCAGGCTAAATTTCATCTGCAGGTGGCCGAGAGACATACAACGAGTGAAGTGTGGTTTAATCTGAAAGGCAGAGGCGATGATAGAGCAGCCCTACAATTGACTTTTGAAACCAGGAAAGTGAGGAGCCTGTATGTGACAATCCATGTCAATTTGAATACGCAGTTGATTCTCCAGAACGATAGTGGGAAATCAGACATTCAAAAGTGAAGGAGTGAAATGACACAAACACAGGTTCAATTTTAAATGATTTTAGCTGATTAAATGTTTTCAATAGATTACTAAGACTGCTTAAACAGATAATGAGTAATGAATCATGCTTCTTCTAGCACTTGAATGACCATTTAAAGATCTAACTGGAAAATCAAAACCTTTAAGACAGTCATGAAATAAGATAATGTGACCTTTTTATTCAAATTTATGTTGCACAGACTACTTCTTGTAACATCCGATGTCATGTACCATTTGTGATGCCAACGTGCAAAATAACTTCTGGCTGCTCACCCTCCCCATTGACAATGTTCTGCAGCCGCTCGGAGACTTCCTGCAACCTGGCACCTGGTAGCACAACTAGCTGGATTCCCGTTTGAGGCCCCAGAATCTCCAAAGTGTCCCTCCAACAATCCACTCTCCTATCTCTAAGACACTGTTTAAATTTAACCTTTCCCGCTATGCTCCTAAACCAGTGGTAGTACCACCAATTTGGCTACCGCTGCTTTCCCTTGAACGGTCGTTCCCTCCAACAGTATCAGAAGTGGTATACTTGTTTT
>NW_025203327.1:3125-8409 GCF_004010195.1 Chiloscyllium plagiosum
TTTATTTGAGCTTGCCTGTACTTTTTTTCTGAGCTGCTGCTGTCTGAAGCCTCTCAAACCAATGACTTACTACTTACTCTGCTACCAACTGCATTTTCTCTACTCCACCACATTTAGTTTTGTTTAGGGAAGAAGGGAGACACTACAGTAATGCAATGTTTGTGCCTTAGACATTCCTTGACACCAAGCTCATGACGACCTGCTCTCCAGAGCACGGTATTACTTGTACTTGGAGGGTGTCTTTCTGAGTTTTCCTCCTTCTGGTGGTGACTGCGCTGAGGCAAATATTCACCCCAACAGCCAACCCGCGTTGTCGCAGTCCCCTGCTCCTTTCTGTCTATTCCTACTGCATTTATGAAATCCTTGAATCCGTCGATTGCGTTCCAAACTATGTATCACTCCAAAGGGAGAGAAGTTATGTTCCAGTGAACACAGGGCTGTTGGAAAAAGAGTGACATTAGACATTGAAGCAACATTCTTGCTATCTGCGCACTGACTTTGCTTTTCTGTTCAATTCCGTTATATTTATTTTGAGAATCCCCATACTACTTGACTGCATTTTCCCTAGAACAAACCCTTGTTTAATAATCAGTCTGCCTCAGCCTCAAGATGTTTAATGATCTAACCTCAACAGCCCTCAGAATTGTCTACAATTGTTCCCCTCTCACTGTTGGGAGACTTGGCGGTCTTTAATCCCATGCCTTATTTCTAGCACTCTATGTGAGAGTTGTGCCAACATAAGATGTTATCATGTCCCATCACACCTTCGCTGTGGCCAGAGACAAGAGAAAAATAAAAAATGTCAGAGCTTGTGCTCTTCTTCCTCATCTTACCCAGCATAAACTTTCAATTCTTCCTTGGCTTCTGTACCAAATCGTTGAAGGTCACACTGTTACTGTCCCTGAATCCAGGAACTGCTTCTCCCAACTGAAGACCGACATGAAGCCCGTGGTTAACATATCCAGTTGCTCCGTGCACAGGTTGCCCACTTTGTCTCTAATACTCCCCATTCTATCTGCTGTTACCCTCTTCCTCTTAATGAACTGATATAATGTCGTTGGACTCTTGTTACTCTTACCCACAAATATTTTATCACGATTCCCCTTCTGCTCTTCTCCTGAAGTTTTAAGATTAGCCCGACTCTTTCTACATTCATTTAGTGCATCCATTGACCTGCTCACTTTGCACTTTGTACCTGCTTTAAGCTTCTATTTCGTTTTTAATTCTGTTCTGATTTTTTTGTTTACACCCGAGGTTCTCTGGGCTTGTTTTCCAAATTTTCATCTTTCGTGTAACACCTTGAGCGGACACTCTCATTAATTCCACTTTGATCAAGTGATCCCCCAACCCCCCGCCACACGGTGTTCTGCTACAGTTTCACCCAGCAGCCACTGTACTCTGGACAGTTTCCCTCATTTTTTTCATAAAATCGGTCTCCCCAATCCAAAAACCTTTTATTTACCAGATAGTGCATTTTTTAAAATCTTTTCCTTACCAAACATAAAATGCATGATGTCATGGTCACTGGGCGTATGCTGCTCTCCCAATCCTGCCTGCAATATCCTGACTGGCTTCATTCCTCGCAGTGAGGCACATCGCTGCCACACCCATTGTTGTATATCCTCCATGATGATACAAGGAGGTTTCTGCAATAAATTTCAAGGCATCTTTCCCCTCTTAAAATATTCTCACTGCCCGAATTAATGCTGGGAAATGAAATGCCTGTGTATAATAAACCTGTTGTTTTTACACAACTCAGTAAATTGGTTTTATATCTGCTCCTGTACTTTATTTTATCTGGGGATCTATAATATGTTCCCAGCAGTGCCTCTGCCATGGTTTTGCTCGTGAGCTCTAACAACCAAGCCTCATTAGAAGATCTTTCCAAGATATCGCAGCTCCTTACTGTAGTAACTTACTCCATAACAAATCATGCAACACCACCTCCTATTTTACCCCTCTCCTGTCCTGCCGAGAGTTCTTGTGCCACAACACATTGAGTAGTAAGCCCTGACCTCCCTCAAACGCATCTCTGTAATGGCAACAATGTCACATTTCCACAAGCCACCTTGTTCCATTATCACATCTGTCTGTCCAATAACATTCCCAGCATTAAGGGAAAGCACATCCACCCTGGAATATAACACCTGGAGTACTCTGTACCTCAGAGTTCTCCAGTCATTCACTGTTCCTTATCAAACTGCCCAATTCATGAACCCAAACTGTAACTCTGGGATTCAATTAGTATTTGTTGAAATGCAATTTTGTTTTTAATAGATGCATTAATGTAATGCAATTTTCCATAACTGAGCACTCTGCTCCACATTCAATGTGTTTCTGCTGATTAATTCGCTGCTCAGTGTGCAGAGGGGACAGCCGTCAGTAATAGGGAAAAAGAGGACGGCAGATGCTGGAGATCAGAGTCGAAAAGTGTGGCACTGAAAAAGAAAAACCAGTCAGGCAACATCTGAGGAGCAAGACAGTCAAAGATTTGGGCATCACCTCTTCATCAGGAGCGCATTCATGCCGTCCCATATTTTTCATTCCATGGTTCACAGGATATTGGGACCATACATGCTCAGTGAAGCAGCACGTTATATAGCACTGAAATAGAAAACAGTCAATCAGTTGATTGGACAGGGAGCAGACAATTTCAGCTGGAGTACAGACTAATTGAAGTACAAACATAAGAATAGATAAATCCCCTGGGCCAGAGGGGAAACACCCTAGGTTGCTACAGGAAGAGAGGGAAGAGATTTCTGCGCCTTTGGCGATGATCTTTGCGTATTCACTCTCCATTGGAGTAGTGCCAGATGATTGAGGGTTGCAAATGTTAGTCCCTTGTTCAGGAAAGGGAATTAGGATAGTCCTGAGAATTACAGTCCAGTCAGTCTTACATCAGTATTGGGCAAAGTAGTGGAGAGGATTCTGAGAGACAGAACTTATGATTACTTGAAAAATCATAGCTTGATTAGAATTAGTCAGCATGACTTTGTGAAGGGCAAGTCATGCCTCCCAAAGCTTATGGAACTCATTGAGGATAGGATCAAACACATTGAAGAAGGTAGAGCAGTTTGATCACGGTCTCCATGGTACATTCATTCAGAAAGTATCGAGGCTGGGGATACAGAGAAACCTGTCTGTCTGGATACAGATTTGACTGGCCCATAGAGACACAAAGTGGTAGTAAATGGGAAGTATTCAGTCTGCAGCTCGGTGAAAAGTGGTGTTCTGTAGGATTCGATTCTGGGAACTCTGCTGTTTGTGGTTGTTATAAATGATTTGGATGAGGAAGTGGAAGGGTGGGCTATTACATTTATCGGTGGAACAAAGGTCAGTAGAATTGTGGATAGTGTGGCGGGTTGTTGTAGTTTGCAATGGGACATGGACTGGAATAACTGGGCTGATAAGTGGCAGGTGGATTTCAACCTGGAAAAGCCTGAAGCGAATCGTTCTGGACAATCAAATATGAATGCAGAATGCAGGATAAAAGATACGTAGTGCGCGTCAGGTCCGCAAAAATTCACTCTCCTCTCTAGGCACCTTCCCCTGCCACCACAGGAAGGTGCCCACACCTCTCCCCCCAGGCCCTAAAGATCCTTCCACATCCATCAAGATTTCACCTGCAATTCCACACATGTCGGCTACTCTATCCGTTGCTACCAATGTGGTATTCTATACGTTGGGGAGATAGAACTTCTACTCGCTGAGCACTTCAGAGATCATCTCTGGGACACCCGCACCAAGCAACCCCACAGCCCCGTGGACGAAGGCTTCAACTCCCCCTCCCACTCTGCTGAGGACATGCAGGTCCATGGCTTCATCCATCGCTACTCCCTTACCACCTCATCTTCTACCTCAGGACACTCCAACCCCATGGAATCAATGTGGATTTCACCAGTTTCCACACTTCCCCTCCTCCAACCTTATCACAGTTCCAAACTTCCAGCTTAGCACCGCCCTCATGATACGTCTCATCTTTTTATTCAAAGTGGGAAAGGGTTTTTTTTTAGATTCCCTACAGAGTGGAAGCAGGCCCTTTGGCCGAATAATTCCGTACCAAACCTCTGAAGAGTAACCCATTTCTCTCTGACTAATGCACCTATAACTATGTGCAATTTAATATGGCCAATTTACCTGGCCTGGACATCTTTGGACAGTGGGAGAAAACAGGAAAACCCGAAGGAAACTCATGAGGATTTGTGGGAGAATGTGCAAACTCCACACAGAGAGTTGCCTGAGGCTGGAATCGAAACTGGTCCCTGACACTGTGAGCCACCGTGCCCACCTGTCCATCTTCCTTCCCACCTATCCACTCCACCCTCCTCTCCGATGTATCACCATTACCCACACCTCCATCCAACTATCGCACTCTCAGTTACCTTTCCCCATCCCAACCCCTCCCATTTATCACTCCACCCTCATGGATCCCATTCTTATTGCTAACTAAGGGCTTTTGCACTAAATGTCGATTTTCCTGCTCCTTGGATGCGGCCTGACCTGCTGTGCTTTTCCAACTGCAGCCTCACGACTTTAACTTCCAGCATCTGCTGTCTTCGCTTTCACCTTGTTAACAGCTCCACTCAGTGTCTGTATAGGTTGCAGACGAATGGAGTCTGGGAGATAAGCCAAATGTCTTCACCGTCAGTAATTTGTGTGGTGTGCTTCTGACACTCCATGTCCTCACATATGCCCTCCTGGGCCAGGGTCTGACTGATAATGATTTCGTAAAGCTTGGTTGCTCGCGAGTCAATGATGTCTAATTTGGACAGCATTTGTACTTACATAGAGACCAATGATAGCCTGGTGGCTAGTTTTCCCCCGGCCCAAGGTGGATTCCAAATGATTTGTTGTGAAATAATGATTGAATGGCTGCCCTGAATCACGTGGTCGTGCTATGGATACATTTAGGTGCAGGCCAGGATCTCACTCAGTGCCACAGACAGCTATAAGCTTCAGTAACGCTCTGCCTGAATTCAGATTCCTTTCAATCTATTTTCAACGAAGCTTATGATTGCAAGGTGATGAGTTTATGATCCGAATATTTGTTATGTTTCATGAATTGCGCAAAATTAAGATGTGAAGTATGATTATTCAACCAAACAATAATTGCGTCATCTCTGAAAACAATGAGCTTGATGTTATATTTATGGAACAAAAATACAAACTACTGTCAACATTTAATGAGTCAAAAATAAAGAATGCACATTTTATTTTATTTCGAACAAAGAATCTGCTATCTGACTGTAGACGTGATTACAATTACATACTCATTGTCGGTATT
>NW_025203328.1:0-8409 GCF_004010195.1 Chiloscyllium plagiosum
AATGAAAAAAGAATCATAGAGCTTAAAAAACATGAAAACTAATGCTACTACAACTAACAAGTTCTCAAAACGTTCCAAAACTAAATACATACAAAAACAAAAGAAAAGATACAAAGTGCCAATGGCACTCAGGAGGGGCATTTATCCCCCCGTCGACTGGGGGCATTTGCACGTCACAAAACTCTATCTTCTGCCCCATTATCAATACTGCATCCAAGGCAATTAATCACAAACGTCGGGACTGAACTGCCCCTAGGTAGGCATTCAGTCATCACGATCACCTTCATAACTCCCTCCAGCTTGAGCCGAACCCGACACACAAACTAAGCAAGAGAAAAACGAGTAGTAATATTAATGAATGAGTTAAAGGTGTGTACTCTACCCATCCCGACTATAATTTAACACAGCTTAATACCAGAAACTGTCAACAAGCTTTCTTTTAAAAAAGAGAAACAAGATTATCGCTTTCCATTAACGCATCCAGCCTACTTTAAAGTGTCCACAAAGTTTTCGCATCCTCTGGAGAGTCAGTGGATCTATTGAAAGCTCTACTAGTGCACACGGAGCACCGCTGAGTTCATTAAGAAATACTGAATCTCAAGTTCCCTTAATCTTCTCTTGATATCATCAAAAGATTTTCTTTTCTGAATCACTGCCACTGAAAAGACCTGGAAGAACATAATCCTGGAGCCCTCTTCGGGTCTCTTCCCTGCGTTCTGGAAGCTTCCCTAAGTCTTTGTTTGTCCCTGCAACAATGTAATCGCACAAGGACAGGGTGAGGGCGCTGGTCTGAGCTTGACCTGCGCACCGTAACCCGATGAACTCTCCCACTCTTCACTCTTCAGCTTCGAAGTGAAGGAATCGCTGCAGCCAGTTCTCGCAAAAATACTCACTGACTGATCACCTTATGTCCGGTCCAGCAGACCGATTATATGAACATTCTTCATCCTGTCCCTGTTCCCTAGGTCATCACCTTGTTCAGTTAAGGTACGGACCTGTTTTTCAAGGGTGAGGATCCGCTCCTTACAGGAATCGATCACAGTCTCTGCCCCTGCAGTTTGGATCTCGATCTCATCCGTTCTGTTCCAAGGCTTTCAAGTTGGTGTTCATGTTTTTGGAGCACGGCTGAGAGTGGTTCTATCCTCCTGCTGAATTTTTCTTCAATCATGGTTTCAATCATTTCCCGTAACTTGGTGAACTCGGTGACCAAGACCTGGTGAGTAACTCGGTCCATTGAACGAGTAGAGGGGGGTTACAGGTGCGGCCACAGGCATGCTGAAAGCTTCTGACGGGTGCGCTGCGTGTTGGGACTTACTCGATCCTTTTCCTGTGTTTTGTCATTTCCACTTGATAAAATGGCATTAGTAAGGATTCTATAGCTCTTTTAGTGTTCAATTGTAAGTAAATGACTGTGGTGGGGTGGGATAGAGCATTACTGTGATGCAGAGCTCAGCAAAGCTGACCTTTCAGATCGCTGCCATCTTTTTCCCCGTTAAAACTTTATCGATGTTATCATTTTGTTTAATTCCTGGATATTCTGGAGCCGTGTCATTCAGTACCACTGTCTACATTTCCCACAACACTGCACATTGCTGCCCACTCCTCGATAATCCTTGACTCATCTGTGATTCGTGAACCTTGCCTCAAAAATATTCAATATCTCTGCCTCGAATGGTCTGCAGGAAAGAGTGTTCCAAAGACTCACTGCACCCTGAGAAAACAAAACTAAACAGAATCATCGGTGTATGAGATTAGTTTTATTTTTGCATTCTTATCTGAGAAAGGATATAGTAACAGTGGAAGCAATTCAGAGGTGTTTCACTTAATTTATTCCATGCAGGAAGGGCTGATATTATGGGGACTTTAACAGGTTACCCTTGGAGTGAGAGCTGATCGTATTGAAATATACAAAGCCTTGAGGCGAGTGAACCAGGTATATACTGACTGGGAGTTTGTAGAGCCCAAACTTGATGCTGTTGTCCTTGAACCCCTACAGTGTGGAAGCAGGACATTCGACCCATCGAGTCCATACCAACCCACCAAACAGTATCCCGCCAGACCTGTCCCCCTACCCTATCCATGTAACCCTGCATTTCCCATGACTAACCCACTTAACCTTCACATCCCTGGTCACTCTGGATAATTTAGCATGGCCAATCACACTAAGCTGCACATCTTTGAACTGTGGGAGGAAACTGGAGTACTGAGAAGAAACCCACACAGACACGGGAAGAATGTTCAAACTCCACATAGAGTGTCGGACGAGGTTGGAATTGAGCTCAGCTCCTTCCTGATATGAGGTAGCAGTGCTAACCACAAATCTAACATGCTGCTCAATTAGCCCTATTAATTACCTGCGGCTGACGAAAGAAATCTGCCTGACTTGTTCCTATCACTGAACCTGACCCCATCTGAGACCTTTATCATCGGTCATATCACCAAACCGGTTACATTTAAAATTTGTTGTGAGCAGTGGAGGACTAGGACTAGAAAAGGAAACAGTGACACCCTGCAACATCAGTCAGAACCGGAGTGAGGAAAAATTCACAAAGTCGGATTTCACTGAAGTGGGAATTCCCTTCGCCAGAAGTTTGGGATGGCTGAATCTTTATATTATATCGAGCCTGGCTTTGTCTGATTTTCCATAGACAGGTGAATCAGGGATAATGGTGCATGGAGAGAAAAGTGCAGCTGGGAACACAATGAGATGAGCCACGACCTTATTTACTGGTGGGATAGTGTCAAAGGACCGTTTAGTCCACTCGTGTCCCTCAGCCCTATGTTCTAATGTTCCATTCAGCCCTTCGGACCTGCTACCAACAGGCAGATCGAAGCCATGCCGATGGTTAGGTGTAGTTTCGGAAATGCACTTGGAAATTCCAGGCTTAGTCAGGAACTGGCTCCAGCCGCAATCCTTTTTTCCATGCTTCCCCACTCTGTAACTTCTGCTCTGGAATTGCTTTGAATGCAGTTCCCATATTCCATCCAGGGTTAACTCAGGAAAACTTTCTCCTCTCCCGAATGCAACATTGTACAACACGACTTATTACCAATTATTTTCCAAAAGCATGACATAAAAGACTAAGAAGTAGGAACATGAGAAGGCTATTCGGCCCCTCAAGACTGAACTCTCATTCAATAAGAACATGGCTGATCTACTTCCGGGCTCAACTCCACTTTCCTACTCAATTTCCTGCATCCCTCCACAACTCTCTGGGTTAGGGAATTCCAGACGTTCACTACCTTCTGAGAGAATGCATCATTTTTCACCTCAGATTGAAATTGATGTTCCTTATTTGGTATCTACCACCTCGAGTTCGAGACTCAGGGGAAACACCTTCTCAGCATCTACCTTGTCAAGCCCCCTCTGTATCTTGTACATTTCAGTAATATCACCCTCATTCATTTCAACCACAATGAATAATCTCGCCATTTTAAATGTATTCAATAATTCAACCCTTCCATCCCAGGAAGCCGCCTCATGAACCAACCTAGTTACTTGCTGCATCAGCATGCTGACGTTACGTTTCATACTCAGGAACACTCCAATCCCGTTGTACTACTCCTTTTTTGGGAGACCTCTTCATTAAATAGCAGCCTGCATTTTGGTTCTCAAAGTCATCCACAAACTCCGATGTATATTGCACTCAGCTCCCGCCGTCAGGCTATCAGTACAGATTGTACATAACTGATGCCATCGGCCTGATATTTGTGGTAATCCAGTAGATACGACTTTATCATAAAGATCCATTAATCCTGACTCTCCGATTTCTATGTGTTAAGCAACGATTATCTCATGCAAATATATTATTCATCAAACTACAAGCCTCTGTCTTGTGTCAGAACGTTTATTTTGTGATACCTTGTGAAAAATCTCTGGAAAGCCTCATGTTGACCAGTTCCCTTTATCAAATCTGCTTGTCACTTTCTCAGAGATTCCTAATGAACGGCTCCTGCCCGAAACATTGATTTTCCGGCTCTTTGGATGCTGTCTGACATGCTGTGCTTTTCCAGCATGACTCTAATATTGGCATTCTCAGGGATCTCCAAAAAAGAATTTGTATGATTTTACAGAGCAAAAATATTTTTGTGGGCGGCACGGTGGCACAGTGGTTAGCACTGCTGCCTCACAGCGCCAGAGACCCGCGTTCAATTCCCCGCTCAGGCGACTGACTGTGAGGAGTTTGCACATTCTCCCCGTGTCTGCGTGGGTTTCCTCCAGGTGCTCCGGTTTCCTCCCACAGTCCAAAGATGTGCAGGTCAGGTGAATTTATTTTTGGCTAAATTGCCAGTAGTGTTAGGTAAGGGGTAGATGTAGGGGTATGGGTGGGTTGCGCTTCGGCGGGTCGGTGTGGACTTGTTGGGCCGAAGGGCCTGTTTCCACACTGTAAGTAATATAATCTAATCTAATCTAATAGTTTTCCCTTCACAAAACCATGCCAACTCTGCATTAAGCTTTTCTAAGTGCCCTGCAATTCCTTCCTTAATAACAGGCTCTAGCAGATGCCCAGCAATAATGGTTAGGCTAAATTGTGCCTGCCTTCTGTCTCATTCCTTTCTTGAAGACAGGCGCCACATTGGAGGTTCTCCAGTTTCACTGGAACACTCCTGTAATCCAAAGAGTTATGGAATATTTCACACAATGCCACTAGTCATTCTGTAACCACTTCTTTTAAAATTATCTATGAATTACTGTTGACCTGCCTACCCTTATTCTTATCTGTTAGGTTAAAAACCTTGTTCCTTTTGTTTGAGACAGTTCAATAACTTCCCTCCTGTTACCATTTTTTTTATACCATTGACATGATTACACTACTTTCCTTATGAGGAGTGATTTAAATTACTAGTGTAAATTATCTGCCTGTTCCCTGTGGCCAGTTCTCCAGTCACACACTCCGAATGGCCTCAATGTACTTTCCTCACTTCACTTCTGCCTCAGCTCACACACACATCTTCAAGCTTTTTTAATGTTGACAGAAAAGCTCATGATGCATGTTTTTATATTTCTTACCAATTTATTACATCATATCTTTTCGTACATTTTCCACACTTTCTACATCCATACAGTCATATCGTGCTCAAACAGACCCTTTGGTCCAACTCGTCCATGCTGACCAGGTTTTCTAAACTAAACTAATCCCATCTGCTTGCACTTGCCCATATGCCTCTAAACGTTTCCCATTCATATGTTGGTCCAAACGTCTTTGAAATATTGTAGCTGTACTTGCATCTCCCACTGTTCCTCTGGCAGCTCATTCCATAAATACATCATATTCTGTGTAAAAAAAGTTGTCATTTCGTCCGTTTCAAGTTTCCCCCCTTTCACCTTAAAGCTATGCTTCTGTGTTTGAACTCCCCGATCCTGCAGAAAAGACTTCCGCTATTCACTCTATCCATGCCTCCTATGATATTATAAACTTCTAGAATGCCACCCCTCAACCTCGTAAACTCCATCTAACTTCAAGATCAAACGTTTAACGATAAGCACTGCAAATTTGAGAGAATATTAAAAATGACAGAAAACAGCCCAAACTTCATGCTGTTAGTTTTGCTCTATGTTACAAAACTAAGGCAGCATGAAACTTTTACTAGTGCCAATAAGAGGTCAAGCACCTGAATTCCATAATGTGAAGGCAGTGATGATGTAAACTGTGAAAACGTATAGATCTAGATCTATATAATACCACGTTGTCAACATTCTCTCTCCTGTTCTCCCTATGGCCTTGTGTGGTTGTGTCTTCTTTATCTTACACTCAACTAGAGAGAACCCCTTTCCCCCTTTCACACCTTAATTTAAACCCATTTTGCATCATCTTCTCGTTCACCACTGCTAATAGCTAGTTTATCTTTTGCATCGCCCTCTTTTCTATGTCACCCATCCACCATCTCCGGCAAGGGATTAAAAATCCCAGTGTCCAACTTTTTCAGTTCTGAACAAGTCACATTGGACTTGTTACGCTAACTCTGTTCCTCTGTCTCTGCAGATTCTGCCAGACCTGCTGAGGCTCTTCAGAAACGAATAGGCACAGCACAAATTTTCAGTGGAACAAATAACAATGGATAGAGGAAATAAATACAAAATAAATACAAAAATTGCAGAAGAAACTGCGGGCTTTGTATAAGGCCACTGGACCCGAAAGATTAATTCTACATTCACTACAGAAGATGCCGCCAGAGCTGCTTTGTTTTTTCAGCAATTTGTGTTTTTGAACAATTCCAGTGATGTGTGTGAAAGCTGTTCAAACGCCCTGTCCAACACGGAGCGCCCTACACTGGGAACTGAACGATAACGCAAAGTGCATACATTCATTCGCTCAGAAACTGCATAAGGCTGGCACCACTGACACCACAGAGCTCTTAATCATGGTCGGGGAGAAAACCAGAGGGAAACACATTTAATTCAAACGCAGATGGCACGACGAGCAAGGAAAGGATTCAGATGAATATGTTAAAGCGTTTGAGTAATGTAACAAATTGGAAGCATGACACCAAGGAGAGACCCTCAGCAGAAAGGGAGTAGGAAAATGGAAGTATTACCGCATCAGAAACCAGGTGCGTTCACTGAGTACACGGCTGATCGGTGAATGGGTCTCGATGTTAACTGGGGGACTGTCAGTAGAATTGAATTGCAGATATTGCAGCTCAAACTGGGTTTTCATGTGATGCTGTAGACAACAGCAGCAACAGAAGCCGGATTGTATTCGAACATAATCTGTAACATTTTCCCCAGGATATTCCATCAGTCTACGATTATCATCAAGGCGAACGATGGTTCAGTGACGAGTGTGAACATGCCAAGGTCAGAACCATGTGTACCTAAAGCTGATGACAAACCATCACAGCTACCGCACTTGACTGGTTTCATTCCAAACAGCAGGACTAACATCTGATAGAGAGGACAAAATGATCCCAAGACGAAAAGATCAGATCTAAGCTCTGCAGTGCTGCCACATCCAGACATAAATGTCGGTGTTCTATTAAAAAACTTACTGGAGGAGAGGACTCCAGAAATATCCCCATCCTAAATAATGCAACGGCCCTGCACATTAGTGTAAAAGACAAGGATGTAATATCTGCACCATCCTCAGCCAGAGATGTTGAATGGATGATCCACCTCATCCTCGCCATGATATCCACAGAATCACAGATGGCAGTGTTCAACCGATTCGATTTGCTGCATGTGACATTAAGAAACAGCTAAACACAGTAGATATGGCAAAGACAATGGACCCTGTCACCATTGCTGCAATAGGACTGGAAAATTATGCTACGCAACAAGCCGTGTCCCTGGGGAAGCTGTTTCATTCCAGCTCCAACTCTGACAATTCCCTGGCAATGTGGAACATTACTCAACTATGCCCGGTCCCCAAATAGGTAAATAATTACATTCTGACCATTTAACACCCCCTCAGTCCCTTCACGATAATCACATTGGTGGGAGTTCTTTTTGACAGAGCTGTCAAGCAGTACAGAAATAACCCGCTCAGTGTGGTGTCCGATAGGTTCCTATGTGGAGATGGTATTGTTGTGGAAATGTCACTGGATTACGAATCCAATACAGGATAATGATCTGGCAGCTGGTGGAAGTTAAAAACAACTAATAAAATATCAAGATCTAGAATCTGGTGTTGGTAACAGTGACCTTGCAGCCAATGTTGATTGCAAACTTCGATCTCCTTCCCATACGTACTTTCAGGAACTGAATCGCCCGTGCTTTCCTTGTATGGCCTAAAAGTGACTCCAGACACACAGACATATGATACACTCTACAATGGTCCCTGAGACGGCCAAGCAAGACACTCAATTGTATAACACTGCTCCGAGGTCTTAAAGGATAAAACCAGACAGAATACCCGGCACCAGCCTCGATATCAGAAAAGAGAACGGGAATCATAGTCCTGTTGATCCTGCAGAGACCTCCTTCCTAACATCTGAGAGCTTGTGAAAGTTACAGAGCTTTCCCAAGACTGCACAGAAACATCGCGAAAGGAGTAGGCCACTCAACACATTGAGCCTTCCCCATTCTAGTTCATGCAGAAAATCTCCTCAATGCAGTTTTCCCTACACAGTGTTCATATCTATTAATATGTTTAAACATTGTGAAATATAAAATAAGAACTGAATCTTGAGGAGAAATGGAATTCCGTGTTGGCATCACGTGGTCAGTAAGCCCTGCGTGCCTTCTGGTGAAGAGCTTGGTGAAAAGTACAGGGATGTAGCCAGTGACTGTAATTTGCAAGTGTTGCATTTACAGCACTATTTCATTACAATATATGATTTAAAGGTCTAATTAGACTGTCCTCGTGTGCGTGTTAGACGAAGTTTAATTTTTGGTTTTTACTGATATTGTGCAGTTCGCCCATTATTCTCTTTTCGCTATAGACCACATTATTAATATTGCATGATTTT
>NW_025203329.1:0-2801 GCF_004010195.1 Chiloscyllium plagiosum
ACAGGTCTGAGATTGTCTGTGGTTGGAGGAACAAAGTGATGTTTTTGAGTCAGGTCCATTTATGTTTCATAACCCAAGTTTCCTACATGTCAATTAATGAGCAGACCTGACAAAATGTGGAGTTATTGAGACGGACTTTCTGTAGTTTGAAGGAGACCTCATCCACGAAAGCCTTTTAAAAGCAACAGTGAAGGAAACGTAGTCGTTTGATTAAAACCTGCGCGGGGAACCACAAATGGATATCTAATACATCGCCTTAACCACTCAGCCACAACTATAACCCTGGGACACTGCTTAATATTTTTCGTGAAATTGGGGCTTCCAACAAAACGTGAGGACACTATTCGGTTTGTTCTGTCTGCGCAATGACTCCAAAATTTTGGGTCCCTGTAATTGATTAGAATGGAGGAGGGTGATAGGAAATTGGATTGAACGACACATATTGATGAGAGACAGAGTGCTTGGGAAGGATGCATGTTCATGAGCAGAGAGATTAGTAATAATGTCATGGATCGAGAAATGAAGATGTCATAGTATTTTTATAACGCCTTTCAGCACTATCTGCGTCACAGGCACTCAAGGAAATTTGAAGCAGATGTGGCGTTGTCAACTCTAATGCGCAAATCAGGGCAGTTTGTTCAACCAGAGGTCAAAAGAAAATGCTACAAATACTCAGAAATGACGCGGGAGAAGCCAGTGAGTTTATGCCTTTTGGCGTTTGTTCAGCTCTGATTGCGATCCAGGATAGTATCGGACAGGTGGTCCAAATATCAGGAGAAGGCTTTAACCAATTAAGACAGAGATGAGGAGGCTGTTCTCACATCCTGAGGGTAGCAAATACGTGTACTTATTTATAACAGAGAGATCTGCCAAGACGGGGTATAGTCAAGTTTCCACGTATGGAGTCAGCTATTACGAGGAGCCATAGCTTTAAATTAAGGGGTGGTAGGTATAGGACAGATGTTACTATGATTCTTTACTCAGCGAGTCGTGAGTTCATTGAATGCCCTACCAGTAGCAGTGGTGGACTCTCCCTCTTTATGGGCATTTAAACGGGCATTGGATAGGCATATGGAGGATAGTGGGCTAGTGTAGGTTAGGTGGGCTTGGATAGGCGCAACATCGAGGGCCAAAGGGCCTGTACTGCGCTGTATTTTTCTATGTTCTAAGTCTTCAGTTCTGTATCTCTCTGTTCATAGCATGCATAAAGTGGCATTGTGAATATATCCAAGTTTGCTGACGATAGACAATAATGGGAGAGCATGTTGTGATGAGGACGTGGGAATCTGCGAAGGCATATATATAGTTTGAGTGAATGGGGGGGAAAACTTTGCAGATTAAGTTTCATGTCGGGAGTGTCAGGTTGGAAGAGTCAAAAAGCAGAGCATATGAAAATAGAGGGAAAGTAGAAAAAACGTGTAGGGCAGAGGAATCTGGGAGTTCTTGTGCCGAACACAAACAAAGTTTTGTGTCTTTTTTTTCAAACCAACCGTATGGCCTCCTTTCCGAAAGCTTGCAATTAAAGAGATGGTTTCCCGAAAAAAGAACTATAAGTCGAAACTATAAAACTAAGACCAAGGAAAGACTGTGCCGTTCTATTGGACAACCTTGATGTGTTATGGTTCTGTAAAATTTGTTTACAATCGACCCGGGAGTTGGAATGGTGGGAGCTCGGGAGTGGAAGTCAGGAGATCCATGATTACTGCCAAGATTTATCTGTCTTCCTCACTTTTAGTAAGTTTTATTTTGCATTGTGGACCCTGTGAGTAAACTCAGGTGACGTATTTCCCTCACTGTTCCTCGTCACTCCCCAAAAGAATTCAACGTTCTTACCTACTGCTTCTAGGTAACCGCTAAACGTTGTACAAATGTGACTAAAACCTCGACATTTCCCATGTCTGTCTGCCTTCTTACAATGTCAATTGATTGATTACTGTGTTCGTAATGCACACATGAAGAGCAAAGCAAAACAGCAGCAATCGACACTGGGTTGCGAACGCAGATGACTGCAGCCACATCTCAGGGTAGTGACAACTGTACGATCACAAACGCACATACCGAACCACCAGGAAACTCCATATAAGTACACTGCCAGAAGCCGTGCGAGGCATAGAACCTGAAAAACAACAGAAATGCTCTTTTTGGCAATGGACCTGGCTCTATTTCTCAATCAGCAATCGGAGTTTACACTGGTGACATCAGCAGTTCCCTCAAACAAAGAACTAACTACTGCTGCAGACGGAGGAGAAAGTGAGGACTCTATGTGCTGGAGATGAGAGAAGTGAGTGTGGTACCGGAAAGAATAGCTGGTCAGGCAGTATCCGAGGAGCAGGGGAATCGATGTTTTGGGTATAAGCCTGATGAAGTATTCATGCCCGAAACGTCGATTCTCCTGCTTCTTGCATCCTGCCTTACATGCTGTCCTTTTCAAGCAACAAACTCTCCACTGCCACAGACTGTCGTATAATCCGAGATCCCAGGCGCGGAATCAGAGAAACTCAGTGTCCTGAGAACACCTACTGGGGACACCTCGCGTTGGCGTTTAAGGGCAAGTTGTTCTTCATAAATGCGGCTCTGGATTTGCCTGCCTCTTGGTCCTTTACAATGTTTTCTGCACTCCTTGCTTGGAGCATTGTTTGTCTACGTGTGCACTGCACATGCAGGGTAATGGTCATTTGTTCTGGTGAGTTGTTGGCTGAACCTGGCTTTGGATTTATGCTGTCTCATAAACCTGAATGGTCTGAAGAGAGTGGCTGTCAGTTCTGAGATTTCTTTCATATATAAGGTAGAGTGCTTAGTGT
>NW_025203329.1:2830-6082 GCF_004010195.1 Chiloscyllium plagiosum
TGAGTTGTTGGCTGAACCTGGATTTGGATTTATGCTCTCTCATAAACCTGAATGGTCTGAAGAGAGTGGCTGTCAGTTCTGAGATTTCTTTCATATATAAGGTAGAGTGCTTAGTGTGTCGGCTGATGGCATGTTCCACGAGCGTTGTTTATCTGCAAGGATTCTGCGGGAATATCTTTTGTTGGCAAAGCATTTCTGGAGTAGCCAGTGAACAACACAGCTAGATTCCCTTGTCGCAATTCACACAGTCGACGAGAAAAACAAGTTCGACTGGGGCAACACAAAAATAATAGGACAAGCCAAATAGAGGGCGGCCAGAAAATTTCTAGAAGGAAAACACCCATCCATGGACTTCATCATCAAGCTCGTTGAGTTAAACCCAACATACCGGGATCTGCAACAAACTACCAGTACTGACAAACGTAAGCAGTGGGAATGAACTCAAATCAATTGCAAACGCCACAGGACAGCCATGCTTCACAGGACTCTCAGCAGCCCTGAAGATGTCGGCGAGAATGCGGAGGAAACGGCTGCAAACCAACGGCCCAAAACCGCCAGAAATCCCCAAAACCGCACCCTGCACTTGAATTACAAATCTTTAAACAAACCTTGAAACTCCAAATCAGGTCGGGCTGCGCCAGCAAGGAAATTAACTCTGGAATCCCACGTGACATGTGAAGATAATAAATAACACACGACAGAGGAGGTCAGAGCTCCCAAGCTCCCAGGTCTTTGTGCGTCTTCTTGTTAAAAATAACTGCTTGAATCTCCTCATCCCATTTTCCATCCTTTGGCCTTGTATGCTGTAAGCATTGCAAATTCACACGTGAACATCTCATAAGGTTATTAGGGTTTCTGCTACTTCGACACTGAGAGACAGTGAGTTCCAGATTCCAAACACTCGCTGTCTGATGAAGTTTTCATTTGCATCTAATCAGACAATCTTGCCTCTTAACTTAAATCTACGGTTCCCTGGTGATTGACGCCTCCATCAAAGGGAAACGTTTCCTTCAATCTGCCAAATTCAAACCCCTCATTATTTTCGACTTCTCAATCAAGTTTCCTCTCAATCTTCCCTGCTCTCAAGAAATCAACTCAAGTCTGTCGAAACTCTTTAATAGCTGCACTTCTTCAATCCAGACAACATATTGACAAATCACTTCTGCACCGTTTTGATTACTGTCATATCGCTTCGATAATGTGAATTGCAGTATTGTATACAATACCCTCGCGAGAGCCGAATGATGATATGAACCAAATGTGTAGAAACCACCGAAATTGGTCTTTTCCAATAAATCTCTTCCCTTCGATACTGTTCAGTGCCTTTTTCGTGAACCTGATGCTTCAATAATCTCTGGTCCATGCAAATACAACACAATACAGGAGGATTGGTCATGCAGCCGCCTTATCCGCTTGCATTGAGTGTTCGAAGAACCTGATGTTGATATTGGGGCACGTTCACCGAGCAACAGTGACAGCTGCAGCACAGAGTTAATGGGGTCAACGTGAAAGTGAGTGTTAACAGTGTAATGCATCTGTGACATGGGAAG
Source organism: Chiloscyllium plagiosum (assembly GCF_004010195.1). Lineage (NCBI taxonomy): Eukaryota > Metazoa > Chordata > Chondrichthyes > Orectolobiformes > Hemiscylliidae > Chiloscyllium > Chiloscyllium plagiosum. The sequence goes on from NW_025203329.1 coordinate 4,381, forward strand.
AGTGACGGAAATGGGGTATAGTGATTGTGAAAGGGAGAGAAATCTCCGATATTGGGTGAATTTGAATCCTGACAAATGACACGCAATGATGTCAGAGAGCAGACTGGAGAGTATCTTCCTGTTAAAAATGGATGATTCTTTTCAGTGTTTGTTTCGCACAGGTGATGTGTCATAAAATGGAACAAATGTGCATTGCCTCTACTCGGAAATCAGCGGAATTTGCTGCGGCCACAACGCAGAGTACGAACCACGATATGATCACGTGAAATAGCACGACGTAAAAAGCAAAAAATGCAATGGTATAGATAGGTGAGGAACAGCAGCACAGGCACAAGAAAAGTTGCCACATACTGGATTGTGATTGGGTTGAATCTTCTTCTTCCATGTCCTCACAGACTGTGGAGCTTCCATCATTGAGAATGTTGAAGACTGAATCCGATAAGTTCCTACAAACGATTAAATGTACGGTCGATAGTGCATGGTATTGTCGAAATGCAGTGTGCAGTAACACCGCAGTTTCACATCGTTACTTTACCAGAACCATGAGACAAGGAAGTAAATATTGTTGCACGCTCACATCACACCGGTTCCCAGGTCTGGAATCAGAGAAACTGAGTGGCGCAGAGGCGAAGATCTGATCGGAAATGGGGAGTGGAATGAATGCTTGTATCTCCTCTGTTGTCTGGTGACGAAATCCATGAGCACGCAGTCCTTCTATGAAAGCATAGACGCGCGTGAAACGCGGAGGCTAGAAACTCCAACCACAGCTGGAGAAACTACTGTTCACATGGAGAAGGGAGCATTGGGACATCGGGCTGGGAGGTCGAACCTCACCTGGAGACGCTTCAATTGACATGGCGCATGGAGCACTGATCTGGGGGAAAAGATCTTGAGCTATTTTAATCACATTTGAAATAGTTCCTGGCAGAACACATGATTGTGGATTGAGGGAGGATCTGCCCCAGGGAATTGTCTTATTTGTAAATAAACATTTTGGTAAGATTGAGCTAGTGTAGGCGTATCGGTACAGTGAGAAAATGATTTAATTGTATCGCTCTCTGACATTTCAACAGTCGGGTAATTTTCTGGAAGGGTTTTTAAAAATCTTTTTTTCATACGATTCAATTTCCTGCAAGCTTGTTCGGTCCATTAAATTAATCTAAAAATCTGAACATTAAAGGAGATATATGATGCTGGGATTCGGCTTGGTGTTTCCCTCGAATTATGGAGGAAGAACAAGAGAGAGGATGTGAAAATTATCTGGACAGACCGAGGGTGAAAGGAAGCTTCATGAGGACAAATGTGTTTTCTTTGCCAATGAAGCTGAGCGCGTCACAATGTAGTGATGGCATCTGTGACAGGATTCCTTTCAAAGCCTCGGATCAATTAATCACCCCGAGAACATCAGTATCAATGTGTCGGATTCTGACAGAAGGGGAAGATGCCTGGATAGTCCCTGATCTGTCCGTCATTTCAGCCTTTATTCTCCTCTAATTCCGCTTCCCAAGGAGTTTCTGAGGATTTTGAAAATTGAGATTGGGTATTTCTTTCGTGTCCTTGCCAGTCCCTGGAGCCACAACAATTGAGCAGCTGGGTTTGGTAAATAGAAAGTAGTAAGAACAAACTATTTCAGCTTCCACTTCTGTGATGACCATGGTATACTCAAGGCATTTATGGAAGGGATTCTTGCACTTGCATATCA
>NW_025203329.1:6231-8409 GCF_004010195.1 Chiloscyllium plagiosum
TATTACAGCATGCATTCATGCTGCAAAGCAGTGCTGTTAACAGGAATATGAACAACAAAGTTCATGTTCACAAGTTGAATAACCAGCAAAGATAATCACTGTCACTGCTTCACGCCAATGGCTCCCACTTTTTGTAGCAACAGACGCAAAGAAACCACGTCTGTCCCCATGAAACTAACATTCACATTATATCTGCGCGACCATTCAATGTGATTAATGCTAAACTGATAAATTTCAATTCCAGTTCCCAACTTTTCGTAAATAAATCGAGGTAAACTCGAGTGTAATCACGACAGCAGATGTGCCTGTTGATTTTCGGATCTTTAGATTACTTTAACGATCTGTGCGAGTTCGCAGGAAAATCAATAACATGAAACAAGCTAAAACTCGCTTCTGTAAATTTAACTCAGTGCAGAGCCAGCCTATGAGAAAGGTCACAGAGCGTTTAAATTGCTTCTGTTTCTCTCTGCACAGATTTGGCTCCCTACAAACGGGAAACAGGCCATTTGGCCAAACAACTGCACACTGACCGTTCAAAGAGTAACCCACAAGATCCATTCCCATATGAGTAATGCAGCTACCAGTATTGGCAATTTTGCATGGTCAATGCAACTGACAATTTTTATCTTGTGAGAGGTGAACAGAGAACCCGGAAAACGCCCGCACATATTCATGGAGAATGTTCAAACTCTACAGAGACAGTCGTCCAATGCTGGAATCGAACCCGATCAATGGCGCTTCGAGGTTGCAGAGATAACCACTGAACTCCTCCACGAGTTGAACCTTTGCAGGATTTCTCTTTGTAATTGAGACATTTACCTTGGGAAACATATTCCCTCAAACCTCAAATATGTGTCCTGCTAAAAGCTATTTCACTTCAGATTAAAATTGCTGAGAATCCTTTCCCTCAGATGTCCCAATGCTCCCTTCTAAATGTCAATAGAAGCTGCTTATGGTGTGTTTCAATCTCCAAGCCTGATGTTCAAATGGTCCTTGCTCCATGCCAATAAGAACTGCACCTGGTGAGGTTGGACCTTAAAGCCTGACGTCCCAGTGCTTCCTTCTCAATGTTAGTAAAAACGGCAGCAAGTGAGGTTGGAGCTCCCAGCCTGATATTCCCATAAGTTCTGCTGCTCCATGTCAAAACAAGTTGGTCCATGTGAGGCTCAAACCCCCACCCTAATGTCAACTTTCTCCCTGCTCCACAACAATAATGGTGTTCCAGGTGAGTTTGGAGATCCCAGTCTCGGCATTTCACGCACCTCGGTACTGCCAGAGAAGGACATCACTGTTGTCTTCCTCCATTCCCATTTCCACCTGGACCTTCGGGTTGCACGACTCACTATAGCCTCACCCACCCCCACTATTTATCTGGACGTAGGCTTGCTCGCTGATTTGGGATGTTCATTTCCATTCGTTTCGTCAATCTATTAACATCTTCAGTGGGCCTTCGGGCGAAGCACTGCTGCTGATTCCTGCTTTGTATTTATACGTTTCTTTGTTCGAGGTGACAAAACGTGTTTCATTATCGTTCTTTGCTCTCTCTCTCCTGAGTCGTTTTAACGCCACTTGTTGATGACTGCATCAAAGAGGTGTTTCACCGGAACTGCATATCCCTCCGTTTCCTATTCCTCCCTGTTGAGACGTTTCTGAGATGAATGAAACAAAATTAATACGTCGTGATTCGTAAGAAAGACTAGCATTTCCTCAGTTTCAGTTCCAACATGGCTTAGATTTCAGAGCGACCACATGAGAGCGTGAGTCAAGCGGTTCATCTGAGGAAGTAAACCTTTTCATTCCTGTTGCTGATTGAATAAACGGTAAATGTGCACTGTGCTTAAAATCGCGAAAATGTGAATTGCTGCCAATCATGATTAAGGTTTTCTGGTTTTGTTTCACAAAGATTGAGAAACGGCAGACAACGTCTCTATCAGGTAGTTCCCACTCTAGATTTGGATGCAGTTGACAAAGACCATACTTCAGAATCCAATGTTCGTTGTGACCCCAACAAATGAGACTTCCCCTTGACACTGAACCAGGCCACCTTCGCATGTAAAACAAATGCTGTATGACTGGTGCAGAAGTGATCAATGCCCGGTAACTGGCCTTACACAGCACGACCATCCAAGGTGAACAATTTGACTCCTATTTAGGAACAGGGAGGACAGAAAATTAGCA
>NW_025203330.1:0-8410 GCF_004010195.1 Chiloscyllium plagiosum
GCTGGAAAAGCAGAGAGATGCACTTAAAAATTAAGACGAAAGGGTAGAAGAATAAAGAGGTCTAGGACTACAGGTGAATAAGTCAATAAAAACAGCAATGCAGATTAGCAAATCAGTTATGAATAGTTAACAAAGCAGTAAAGTTTTATGTCAGGCTGCAGTTAAACTACTCTGCACAGTTCTTGTCCCCACACTGTTTAAAAGGATGGAAGCTCTGACAAAATACAAAAAAAACACTAAGGGTGGCAATGACTGAGCTTCTGTCTAGATCAGAATGGTGCTGGAAAAGCATTATTCCTGATGAAGGGCTTTTGCCAGAAACGTTGACTTTTTTCCTGCTCCTCGGATGCTGCTTGACCTGCTGTGCTTTTCCAGCACCATTCTGATCTAAACTCTGGTTTCCAACATCTGCAGTCCTCACTTTTGCCTTGAGGGATATTTGCCTCTTTCTTGCCACCCCAGTAATGAAATGCTGGTGAGAAGGTCAACTGGTGACCTTCTTGAGCTGTCATGAATAAAGACCCTTAAGGGACCAATTAAGAGTTAGCTAAAGGCCTCAACATCACAACCGGCCCAAATACTTGCCTTCCCTGTAGGCAAGAAAAGTAGTTGGTTCTCCAACTAGAGAACTAGGGCCTGTGGTCTTAATTTGCATCAGTTAAGGGTGGCCAGCCTCACCTGTGAGACTGAAAAGAAATTGAGGTGCTTTCTTGCTGTTGGATCTCTTGATGCCTGGGGCTTCCAGCATGATTACTAGGAACCAGAAGGTGCTGGCTTCTGGTTGGCTGGTTGCTTCTGGAAGAATGGGGCTTTGCTGTTAAGGATTCATTGAAAAGCTCATTGATCAACTCCATAATTGGTTGATTAGAGTCTGATCTAGCAAGCTTTCAGGTGAAGAGTTTAGTGACCCCTGAAAATGCCCATTCCCACCTCTGGTAGAGTATTGAGTCATAGGCAGAAAGTTTGGATGTGACAAACAAATTTTGGACTGCTGGGAGACTGCTCAAGTGCTCACTCTGGTTCTTTATATTTTTCAGCATTAAGAATAATTCCCTTTGCTTAGTCATGTTATGAAATGGTTCTCTGCTGTTGATGGATGGTTTGCCCTCAGGGGTTCCTACCATAGCTCTGAATGCACAAGGCGTAGTTAATTTGGAGAAACCTGATCTAAATGTAGCAACTGATTTTCTTTTGCATTTGGATTTGTATAGCAGAAAGTACCAAGGAAGAAGCCAGTGAACTAAATAGTGGGTTGTTACAGTAATGTCATGTGATGCTGAGTGTTACAGGTTTTCGACTTATTGTTTTAAGACTTGCTCCTTGACCACTCACTATCTGGAATATCACAGGGGTAAAGTTGAATAATTAAACTATCAATGTCAATTAATTCTGTTGTGATGCCATAGTGTGTCTCTTAGACAGAGAGGCATAAAGATGGATGGTGATAGAGTATCACATCTAACCAGCATATTCATCTACCATGGTTATAATGCGTCCATTGCATTTTGATTCAAGTTTTCTTTTTGTACGAATTGTAATTCTATGCCCTTCAGTGTGCATGGGCTCTACAAATTTTCAACAAAACCATGCATTTTCAGCATCAGTTTTAAGATCAAATACCTTTTGGGTCAGTTGTAATCCAGCCAGATCCAAAATATCCTTTGCTGTACACTTACAGTCATTCCTCAGCCTCGTCCCCAAAACAGTTTAATTTTTATTTCCTACCTTGTCTATCCTGTCACCTCTCTTAAAGCTGACATGTTAATGACAACTCATGACACATTTTGGATAGTTTTGGGCAGATTAGTACCTATTACTCATTAGGTTGAAAGTATACAAATGTGTGTAATATGTCTAGCAGAGGGAGAAAATAGTTCTTTCCAAGATAGACATAAATGTAGAGCCCTTAAAACTGATCCACCTCTATAAAACAAATTCACTTCCAAAATTCTCATTTCCATTTCATTTTAATTGTAACTGTTAACATTTCCAACATGCATTCAGGCATCTTTGGTCTAGTTCATGATACATTGCATCCTTTTGCTTGGCATAAACAGATGGACAAAGTTCATCAGGTGTCACATCTCATGAAATATTGTGTTGATATTGGAATGCTCACTGTTCCCCTTTCTGTTTCCCAGACAGCTTGGTAATGAGAAACATGACACTAGTGCGTTCCACTGTCTGTTAATCCAAAGAAGCTGAAAGGGAAGTGTTTCTTTTATATAGTACCATGCACAACCTCAGAATATCTTGTGTATTGAAGTATGTTTGAAGTGAGATGACTGTTTTGCAATGTAGGAAGCACTCCATCCAAATTGCACACAGTATGCTTCCATAAATAACAATTAAATAAATCACTTAATCTATTTCAGTGATGTTGGCTGCAGGGCAAATGTTGCCCACAACATTGGAGAGAATAGTACAGCTCTTTTTGAGATGGTATAACTGGATAGTTTACGTTAAGCTGCGAGGGCAAGTTTAATGTCTCTGTAAAAAGTTGATCCTTTCTCCAGTGTATCACCACCTTGATATTACTGTACTCTGAAATGTTAACCTATGCTGAAAATTCTAGAGTGAAACATTTGAATCAGGTGAGAGTTATCCCACTGGGACTCAACTGACCGTGTTAGTTACCATTTGAATGATGTAGTTTTAACAACAGGTGTACTATCTGAGCAAAAGCAGCCAAAGAGAAAACCCATTTTAGGACAATAAGTCTGAAACTTGTCAAGTAACATGTATTGGGAAAGAGAAAGTAATTGACATTCGGGTCATAATTTCAAAGTTTGAGTATTGCAGTAAGTAACTCACCTCCTGACTCCCCAAAGTGTGTCCACCATCTCCAAGGTGCAAGTCAAGAGTGTAATAGAATACTCCCCACTTGGCTGGATAAGTGCAGCTCCAGAAACACTCGAAGCTTGACATCATCCAGGACAAAGCAGCCCATTTGGATGGCACCTCATCCACAAGCATCCATTCATTCACCACCAATTCTTAGTTGCTGTGTGTACTGTCTATAAAATTCACCAAAGAACCTTCGACAGAACCTTCCAAATCTACAGTCACTTCCATGGAGCAAGGGCAATAGATACGTGGGAACACTGCCACCTGCAAGTTCCCCTCCTTGACTGTCACCAGGTGAAAGTCCTGGAATCCTCTTCTGAAGGGCATTGTGGATCTACCTATAGCACATGGACTGCAGTGGTTCAAGAAGTCAGTTCATCACCACCTTCTCAAAGACAATTAGGGGCAAGTAGTAAATGCTGGCCAGCCAACAATGCCCATGTCCCGAAGTGAATTACAAAAAAGTGACGCAAAGCTTGAAAGAATAAAAACTTGACCTGTGTGCAGGATAGTGATCAACAGCAAGAGGACATAGTACTGGTGCAATAATAAATAGTGGCAAACAGTATTGTTTCACCGTTCTCTGCACTAAATTTCAATTTGGTAAGAAGAACGAGAAGAGACATTGTAAAATAAAGGGCACAATTCTAAATGGGACACAGAGCAGAGCAAGCTGGGGAACTATGTGCATGAATTATTGAAGGTGGCAGGGCATGAGTAAGTGGTTAACAAGACATTTGGGATCCTGGGCTGGACCAGTGGACGTTTTATTGAATCTTTATAAAGCGCTGATTACAAAGCCTCAATTGGATTGTTATGTGCACTTCTGCTTCCTGCACATTAGAAAAATTGTGAATGCATTTGGAGAGGGTGCTGAATGAATGGTTCCAGGGATGAGGGGTTCCAGTTAGATGGATAAATTAGAGAACCAGGGACTTTTCTCCTTGGAGGAGTGAAATGTGAAATTAATGGAACTAGCTAGAAGAATACTGAACTCCACCAAACAGAGGTGATGATGGCTTTGTCCGATTAATGATTGCCAGGTCTAATCAAAGACTTTTCGTATGGTTGAATGGAAGTGTGACTTATAAAGCTAAGAAATAGATTTGTCAAAGGTGACAAATTGGGAAACATAAGGAAGAGACCATAGTTTCAGTAGCAAAATTGGAAAGAATATGAGACCCAGTCGTGACACGTGGTAATTGTTGGGTGGTTCCAAACTTTTAAATGTAAATCCGTAAATTGTACAAGAGTGTACACTAAGGAAGGCATACAGTTTTATTGCTTTGAGGTCATGGAAAAGTATGAGGTGCTGATGTAATGGCTTAACCAAGTCACATGGCCACTATTTAGAGTCTTCATGGGGAAAGAGTCAGAAATGGGCAATCCAATCATTGGTTTAAAAATAAATTTTTCAGAAATCCTGTTTTAATGAAGGAAACTAAAAAATGATCAGGCTGAACCAAAATGGGCTTCATCTTTTTGGTGGATATCATCAAATAAATCATTTAGTTAAAATGAAATTTTATATCAAAAATAGCTTCATCATGCCTTCATATATTTTGAAACATTGAAGAAAATAATTGAAATGGGTCAATTAAACAACAACTTTGTTTCAGGAGAGAGTTGAGTTTATCTATATTTGAAAGTTTTGTGGCCTTTCATTGTTGGTGATTTGTACTCCTTAAGGTGATAGATGTTGCTATCCATTTTCCCCTGTAATTTCCATTAAGTGCTTCTTCTCTAGGTAGTGGACATGAACACAGTGCATTATTATTATTTAATCAATTCTCAGCTCACTTTCCAATATGCAATTGTCTGAATTTTAAAATTTATTTTCAGTTGATGCATTGATACTTGAATTAATGTGCATGCTATATGCTTAAATGCTTATTCTGATCTACAAATAGTACAAAACCTAACTGTTCTGGCAAAAATACTCAGTATTTGAAGGTCGTTAATGTATTTTCAATGGAACGTATGTCCTGTTGTTAAGTACCCTAATGTAGAGCAGGTCATGTTTTTAAAGGAAACCTAAAACAGTAGATCTTTGCAGAAATTTGAGCATTGCCAAATACAGAAGCAAACCTTCACTTGTGATATCTTAATGTTTTTCTTTGCTCAGCTATCAAAATACATTTACAGTGTGCCTATGAATTGAACAGTGAACTCTCTTTTTGAGTTGCTCAATGATTTCGTTATAGGCTTGATAAAGTTTTGTCAATTTCAAATCTATTGTTAATAGGGTAATATCCAAACTACCCAGTAATGATGATAAAGCAGTGATGGCAGTAGAAATCTCTTCCCTGCTGTTTAGCTGGCCCAATTATATATTTTGTCAAAGGTAACCTCCCAGGGTATTGATATTGGGAAATTCAGCAATGATCATGCCATTGAATTTCAAGGGGAGAAGTACAGATTCTCTTTCTTTTGTTGGAGCTTGTCATTGTCATTGCCTGATACTTGTGTGGCACAGATGTTACTTACTCCTTGTCAAGCCTTAAGGATGTCCAGCCCTTGATGCATGTGGGCAGAAACTGTTGTCATTGACTGATGAGTTACGAATGAAACTAAACACTGTGCAATCATCAGCGAGCATCTCCTTATGGTGGAGAGTTCATTTCTGGAGCAGTTGGAAGATTATTCAGAATTGGACACATTCCTTGGGAGCTTCTGGGCTGAACTGATTCTTAATTCCAAATTTGTATTGAATTCAAATTCCAGCAGCTGTCATGGCAGTATTCAAACTTCGGTTGCCAGAACCTTACCTGGGTCTCTGGATTAATAGTCCAGTGACAATACCACTAGGCCATCACCTCCCCTTTTAATATCAGAGCTTTTCCTCTTGTTTCCTCTTATATGCAATTCTGAACAGATTAAGCATTAAAGGACATCTTTTCTCTGGGCTTCTTAGGGTCATGTTTTGCCATTTTGTTTTAATACAAGTTTCACAGAAAGCAAGGACTAGCTTTCTGTACTTAACAAGAATTATCTATTTATTACAAATAAGTAGATTTTAACCACAGGTAAACAATTATGAACCATGGATGTGAACTTTACTAGTTCTATCCTCATTATAAAATTCTTCTCATATATAGACAGACAAATACAAAAAAATGTGTGTGGCAGGCAGAGGGAAAGACTGGGAAGGCAGTTCAATGGTCCTAGTCGATGGGTTGGTGATGATTCGCCACGGCACATTTGCCGCCGCCGATTAGCCACTGCCGGTTCGCCACCAGCATTTCTCCACTGGGGTCGTTTGATCTCTGGAGACTATTCACCACCGGAAATATATATATGTACTGATTGTTTTCCCTCCCGCCTGTTCTTTCATACTTCTCGGTCCCCTTTATTTATACAACAACATAGTACGTATTGATAAAAAATGCGGTGAAATAAATATCATTTTACTGGTTTATACATAAAAATGAGTTACAAACACTTGCGGTGGCGAATCATCCTCAGTGGCCAATGGGCGGTGGCGAAGCGTCCCCAGCGGTGAAAGGGCAGTGGCTAATTGGCGGCGGTGAATCGGCGCTGCGAATGGTCCCATCCCGCCAATCGATAGGGTTCACTGAGATGATGCTGCTCCTCAATCTTCCTTCTCCAGGTAATTTCACTTACTTGCAGGAGGCACAGAGTGACCGGTTCACACTTACAAAGTCTCTGAATTGTTGGTTAAGAGCCTTCGTTTACAGCAATTGATGAGTGAAGTAAACTGGCTTTTTCAGGCTTAAGGTGACTTTTACAGTAGAAAACGGGTAATTCCTTACTTTTCACAAGTCTAATGGCTCTGACCAAACATTTACACGCATGAGCTGTTCAGCTACTAGAGAGCCAATCTCACATTTGTTGGAGAGAAGGCCTTTGTAATCAACAACTGGTTGCCATTCCACTGAACAATCAACCACTTGTTGCAGGCAGATTCTCATTTTGGGCATGCTCCCTGGTGTCCATTCCTCAGCAACTAAACTTCCACTGCTGCTTGAACAAACAACAGTGTAAGCAGCACTTATTGTGAGTAACCTGCTTTTTAGAAAGTGCAGTAATTCTTCCCACAATCCTTAGGTTTTAAAACAGTCCTTTCCCATTTCAGTCCACAATTTAAAAATTCAGGAAAAATGGTTTTTACAATTGCTCTACTTTCAATTCCATATTTTCTATTGAATTCAAGTTTCATTCACACCCATTACCACTGATACACGGTGTTGCAGTATATACCATTTACAAGATGCAGTGCAGTAACTCACTCGGGCTCCTTCAACACCATTTTCAAATACCGTACATGGTGTCTACCACATGGAAGGGCAGGGACAGTAGATGTATGGGAAATACAACCACCTGAAGGTTCCTCTCCAAGCCACACACCACCCCGACTTGGAAATTTATCACTGTTCCTTCATGCTTGATGGGTTAGAACCCAGCAATTCCATCCCTTAAGGGACTGTGGGACTTCCTAAACCTCAAGGACCACAGCAGTTTGAGAAGGAAGTCCAGGGCATTTAGGGATGGGCAATAAATGGTGTCCTAGTCTGCAATACCCACATTCCATGAACAACTTTAAAAATTAAGATTTAAGAAACAGAAATTGCTGGAGAAAGTCAGGTCTGCTAGCCTCTGTGGAGAAAACAGTTAACATTTTGAGACCTGGGTCTGTTTTAAATAAGGCTTACAGGTCTTGGAACTCCTGTTTTCTCTCTACGAGTTTCTCTAGTAGTGTTTGATTTCTGTTTGTTTAAGATCTGTAATATCTGTTGTTCTTTGCTTTATTATTACTGTTTGACTACTATGTGGGGACAGTCTCCTATGTCTCTAGATGTTAGGATGACTTTGCAGAATGGACTAGGCTGGTTGTGCCTCCAAACTTGATGTCCAGGTCAATGTTGTGTATTTCATCTGAGTTTATTTTTATTATAGCTTTTCATAGTAGTTTGGTACAATGGAGTGGTTTCCTTGTCATTTGAGAGAGTGCTTTTGAATCTGTCACATAGCTGTAGATTTGGAGTCATTTATATTGGACATTAGTGAACCCATGACAATTTATTAATTTTACGGTCATCGTTTAGTTCCAGATTTAGTTAATTAACTGCAATGGTGATATTTGAACTCCTGTCTCCAGAATATTAGTCCAGGGCCCTTGGATTAACAGGCCAGTATCTTAACCACTGTACTACAATACTGTACTTGATGCCACCATTAGACCCACCTTGCAAAAATGACTGTAAAAGGACTGATCTCAGTATTGTGACGATTTCAGGTAAACAGCTCATTCATAGGAAGAGCTTGTGCATCACATAGCTTTTACTTTGAACATGATACTTGAGAAAAGGTGGAGTTAATGGGTGCACCTATTATTAATACAGATACCTCCGAAACAGTATCACTCTAATTAGAATGTAAGTTGCAAAACAACTTGCCAGACTTGTTAAAAAGCATTCTGGTAATTCCCGTTTAGCTGAACCTCTGTCTTTTACCCTGAAGTATTAAAACTGCCTGTTGGCTAATGATTCTCATTATTAAATATTTGAAATACAAATCAATTAATGTGAAGTCTGTTTCTCTC
>NW_025203331.1:0-1005 GCF_004010195.1 Chiloscyllium plagiosum
GTCCTGGCCCATCCTCGCCAATGGCATCCCTTGTACCCAGCTATTGGAACTCACTGGACCTGATTCACAAGCAGCTCCCACATCTCCTGAGGCTCTGACCTGAATGACAGGAACCACTGAGGCCTGGATCCAGCTGACAGCAATTCCAGCAAAGTTCACCACTGACATTTAGTTTTTCAACAGCTCTTCAATCACAGCCTTGTTCTGTCCCACATTGGCTGCTGACAGACTCACTAATGAAACAACCACCTGCAAATACAGACAATGAACAGCCCATGCCCTGTGAGATTTCATCATGAGTCTCAAAAGAAATGGCAACTGAGATTGCCAAAGTGTTGATTCTCAAATTCTCAAAGAGAAGGTTCCATTAGATCGGAAAATAGTCAGTGTAACTCCTTTATTGAAGAAGGCAATGAGATAGAAGGCAGGAAGCTCAGGGTCATGCCTTTTAATCAAATGGAAGTGTTCTGCCACATTAAAACCCAATCTGCTTTTGATTGCCCAGTATAGAAGATAAGACTTTGTAAACCCTCAACAGTGAATAGGGTGTACAACATTGAAATAAGCATGAAAAAGTCACTGTTTCATCCAGAGGGAATCTATAGGGTCTTGATTAGTGGGAAGTAAGGAGCCAAAAGCTGTAAAAGTGTACTATCTCCCAAGCTTTTGGGCGGCACGGTGGCACAGTGGTTAGCAGTGGCCTCACAGTGCCAGAGACCCGGGTTCAATTCCTGCCTCAGGCAACTGACTGTGTGGAGTTTGCACATTCTCCTCGTGTCTGCATGGGTTTCCTCCGGGTGCTCCGGTTTCCTCCCACAGTCCAAAAATGTGCAGGTTAGGTGCAGGTTAGGCCATGCTAAATTGCCCGTAGTGTTAGGTGAATGGGGTAAATGTAGGGGAATGGGTATGGGTGGGTTGCGCTTCGGCGGGTCGGTGTGGACTTGTTGGGCCGAAGGGCCTGTTTCCACACTGTAAGTAATCTAATCTAATCTAATCTAATCTAAT
>NW_025203331.1:1441-8410 GCF_004010195.1 Chiloscyllium plagiosum
CCCCTCACCTCAGTCCAAGGCCCCAAGGGATCCTTCCACATCTGTCAGAAATTGACCTGTACCTCTACCAATGTCATCGACTGCATCCGTTGCACCCGGTGTGATCTCCTCTACATTGGGGAGACAGGACGCCTTCTTGCGGACCATTTCAGAGAACATCTCTGGGACACCCACACCCACCAACCCCACCATCCTGTGGCTGAACACTTCAACTCCCCCTCCCACTCCATCAAGGACATGCAGGTCCTGGACTTCCTCCACCACCAAACCATTACCACCTGACGCCTGGAGGAGGAACGTGCCTCATATTCCACCTTGGGACCCTGCAACCACATGGGATAAATGTGGATTTCACCAGCTTTGTCATTTCCCCTCCCACGATATTATACCCATCCCAACTCAGCACAGCCCTCTGGAACCGTCCATCCCTGACCTATCACCCTCTCCCTCACCTTCATCCTCCAATCGCTTTACCAGCTACCTTCCCCGCACATTCCACCCTCCCTCCTATTTATCTCTCAGCCCCAACCCACAAACTTCATTCCTGATGAAGGCCTTATGCTCAAAACATCGATTCTCCTGCTCCTCTGATGCTGTCTGACCTGCTGTGCTTTTCCAACACTACATTCTTGAACCTGCTTCTCTCCTTTTTGCCTTCTTTTCTTCTTTTCTTAAGGTCACTGTTTCCCTGCATCCCTATGAAACTGCCTGTTTCCCTGTTCACATAGCAGCCTCCTTCAATCCCTACATTCATTGAAACCTCCTCTTCCCCCTTGTGCCCAATCCTCATTTTCAGTCCTCTCCTTACTCCCTTGCAGCCTCTCTGTTCCCAACTCCTCTTTACCACGCCACCTTGCAGCCACCCCCTTGCCCCAGTCCTGGCCCATCCTTGCCAATGGCATCCCTTGGACCCAGCTATTGGAACTCACTGGACCTGATTCACAAGCAGCTCCCACATCTCCTAAGGCTCTGACCTGACTGACAGGAACCACTGAGGCCTGGATCCAGCTGACAGCAATTCCAGCAAAGTTCACCACTGACATTTAGTTTTTCAACAGCTCTTCAATCACAGCCTTGTTCTGTCCCACATTGGCTGCTGACAGACTCACTAATGAAACAACCACCTGCAAATACAGACAATGAACAGCCCATGCCCTGTGAGATTTCATCATGAGTCTCAAAAGAAATGGCAACTGAGATTGCCAAAGTGTTGATTCTCAAATTCTCAAAGAGAAGGTTCCATTAGATCGGAAAATAGTCAGTGTAACTCCTTTATTGAAGAAGGCAATGAGATAGAAGGCAGGAAGCTCAGGGTCATGCCTTTTAATCAAATGGAAGTGTTCTGCCACATTAAAACCCAATCTGCTTTTGATTGCCCAGTATAGAAGATAAGACTTTGTAAACCCTCAACAGTGAATAGGGTGTACAACATTGAAATAAGCATGAAAAAGTCACTGTTTCACCCAGAGGGAATCTATAGGGTCTTGATTAGTGGGAAGTAAGGAGCCAAAAGCTGTAAAAGTGTACTATCTCCCAAGCTTTTGGGCGGCACGGTGGCACAGTGGTTAGCAGTGGCCTCACAGTGCCAGAGACCCGGGTTCAATTCCTGCCTCAGGCAACTGACTGTGTGGAGTTTGCACATTCTCCTCGTGTCTGCATGGGTTTCCTCCGGGTGCTCCGGTTTCCTCCCACAGTCCAAAAATGTGCAGGTTAGGTGCAGGTTAGGCCATGCTAAATTGCCCGTAGTGTTAGGTGAATGGGGTAAATGTAGGGGAATGGGTATGGGTGGGTTGCGCTTCGGGGGCCAAAAGGTCTCTTCGGTAATGTATGATTCTACATTCACTGTTCCTTCAGAATACTGAAAGAGGAAAGGGAGAGATGTTTGGAGGTGATATTATGCAAGGTGCAGTGGAAATGGCAGAATACGTTTTGTTTCATTTGAAAGTTGATGCGGAGGAAGGTTAAGAGAGGAAGGTTTTGGATGGGAAGGGATACAATCATAGTGGACGTGCAGGGAAAGGAACACAAACTGTGGAGGGCCCAATTGGTCACAGTGGACAGCAATCCTCAATTAAATCGGTGGCCTAAGTACAGGAAGTGGCATTATGAAACCAAATGATAAACAGTGTAGAACACAGTCCCTGCAGGAAATGAGGCATGAGGATCTGTTATCAAGATAGTCATGGGAAAAGCTGAGCTTACGGTCACCATCAGTTGATAATCTATTCCCCAGAAATTGAGACAGTGAAGCCAAGGAAAGGAAGGGAAATGGGAAGGTAGATCATTCCATGCATTCCATTACAACTCGATGTAATCTCCCATCACTTTACAATGGGATGCTGGATTATAAATATTTCTCTGCCTGTCATGTCTGCCTGGGTCACTCACCTTTCTGTCTCCCTCTGCTGTTGCCTTTTGATGTCACAATGCTTATCAACAGCTTTGTACAGTTATTTCTTTTTGTAAGCCCTTTACAGCTCATTGCAGTCACTTAATTGTCAGTCTCCTGCCCTCTCCTGGTCTCTTTCATGTATCACTGAATGCACGTACATTTCTCAATCTTCTTCTGCTGATCTTTGTCTGTAGCATTCAGCATAGTCAGTCACACCTCACCAATCTCTGTTTGCTGGCTGTCTCACAGTATCTCATTTAAGTTTCCCTCTACTTCCCATTGATGGTGTCCCTCTTTATCACTGTGTTCTGCTATACTAATGTCTATCACCCCGAACTGGCATTTCTCTATGTCACTACTTCCATGAAAGTACAGCTATCTCTCTAACAAATAAAATCTAGCCTACTTTCTGTGTCTGATAAACTGGAACCTATCTCATTTTATTCACCTATGATGACAGACTTTAACTTGAAACTAGCTGCATCTCTTCAGGTCGAGGTGCACTTTTGGCTGCAGCAGGTGCAGAAAGTGATAGTAAAAGTTGAGATTGAGAGAGTAAAATACAATAGAAAGGCATAATATGGCAGGGAGCGAATGCAAGATGTTCCTGTGAGACATGCAGCCAGCTATTCAGCCGTAGCAGTCCCATCAGTCAAATCGATAGCACCACACTCACTAACACTCTTCAATCTCCCTTCCTGGATGAAATGATGCACCCAAGAAACATCAGGAGTTAACCAGTGGAGAATGAGAGAACCTGCATCATCTCACTCTACAGGACTACAGTACTGGCCATCACTGGGACATCCGTTACCCGTCATTGACACCAAGCCCAGCAACAGAAGTTATGTCATCGAAAATGACCCTTCCTAATACTCAACCCTCCTTCTCACATCCCACAATCTCTTCTCACCTACAAGCTGCTAATGGTAAAAGCAATGAGCTTAGGCATTCCCTTCTTCCGCTATCACCACTTTATTCTTGTCTTTCACTTTCAGTGGCTCAAGCCCTTCCATAGCTCAGACACAGGCAGAAGAGTAAAAGCATCATGAAGGACAAAATAGCACCATCACTAGGTTTCCTAGTTGTAGCCACCAGCTCAGACACTGACACTGAGCACCATTTGAAGGATAGCATAGATGTGAACTCCATTCATGGTGAGATACTGAGCATCAGTACCTTAAAATCATCCCAAGGGGGCAAGAGTTGAGCAGATGCTAGTCCTGCTGCAGATGGCTCATGTCGGCACATCAGTGGTGGTGAACTGCAGAAGAAGACTGATGAATACTCGCAACGAATTGCCTGGTGTATTGATAGGTCAAGCCAGTGAACTCTAGACCAGTGAGGCTGAGGTCAGTGATGGGTAAGCTGTTGATGGAGTTTCTCAGGGATAGAAATTATGTGCATTTGGAAAGGCAATTATAAATTAGGGATAGTCAACATGGCTTTTCATATGGGAAATTGTTTCTTACTAATTTGATTGAGATTTTTGAAGAAATGACAAAGAAGGTTGATGAAGGCAGGGCAGTGGACATTATCTATATGGACTTCAGCAAGACATCCAACAAGACTCCACACAGTAGACCTGTTAGCAAGTTTACATCACATGGAATCCATGGAGAACTAGCCATCTGGATACAAAATTGGCTTGAAGGTAGGCCACAGACTGTGGTGGTGGAGGGTAGTTTTTCAGACTGAAGGACTGACCAGCAGAGTGCCACAAGGATCAGTACTGGGTCCATGGCTTTTTGTCATCTATATAAATGATCTGGATGTGAGTATACTCAGTATGGTTCGTAAATTTGCCGGTGACACCAAACTTAGTGGTGTAAAAGTGGACAGCAAAGAAGATTACCTCAGAGTCCAATGGGACCTTGATCAGATAGACTGAGGAGCAGCAGATGAAGCTTAATTTAGATAAATGTGAGCTGTTGCATTTTGGAAAGGCAAATCAGAGCAGGATTCATACATTTAATGGTAGAATTCTGGAGAGTGTTGCTGAACAAAGAGACCTTGTGGAGCATGTTTATAGTTCCTTGAAAGTGGATTGCAGGAAAACAAAGTGGTGAAGAAAGTATTTAGAATGCTTGTCTTCTTTATCAGTGCATTGAATATAGAAGTTGTGATATCATGTTATGGCTGTACAGGACATTGGTTAGGCCACTTTTGAAGTACTAGTCTCCCTGCTAATAGAAGGACGTTGTCAAACTCCAAAGCATGCAGAAAAGATTTTCACAGATGCTGCTAGAATTGGAGAGTTTAAGGAATAGGGAGAGACTGAACAGGTTGGAGCATCGGAGGCTGAAGGGTGACCTTGTAGATGTTAATAAAATCATGAGGGGCATGGATACGGTGACTAACCAAGGTCTTGTCCCCAGCAGAGGCAAGTCCAAAATTAGAGGGCGTAGGTTTAAGATGAGAAGAGAAAGATTTAAAAGGGATCTAAGGGGGAAAATTTTCATGCAGAGGATGGTGTATGTATGGAATGAGCTGGTGGAGGACGTGGTGCAGGTGGGTACTATTATATCATTTAAAAGGAACAAAGAACTAAGAATAATACTGAATAGGTTGGAGCATCGAAGGCTGAAGGGTGACCTTGTAGATGTTAATAAAATCATGAGGGGCATGGATACGGTGACTAACCAAGGTCTTGTCCCCAGCAGAGGCAAGTCCAAAATTAGAGGGCGTAGGTTTAAGATGAGAAGAGAAAGATTTAAAAGGGATCTAAGGGGGAAAGTTTTCATGCAGAGGATGGTGTATGTATGGAATGAGCTGGTGGAGGACGTGGTGCAGGTGGGTACTATTATATCATTTAAAAAGAACAAAGAACTAAGAATAATACAGGACAGGAACTGGCCCTTCAGTCCTCCAAGCCTGCACTGACACATTTTGCCCTTCCATATTAGAACTGCCTTCACTTACAGGATCCATATCTGTCTATTCCCTTCCTATCCATATATTCTTCCAGGTGCTTCTTGAATGCTGCTATTGTGTTTGCTTCAACCTCCTCCTCTGGCAGTGCGTTCCAGACACTCACCAACCTTTGTGTGAAAAACATGCTCACACATCTCTTTTAAACTGGCCACCTCACACCTTGAACCTGTGTTACCGAGTAATTGACCCTCCACCCTGGTAAAAAGCCTTCCACTCTATCCATGCCATTGACAATCTTATGAACTTCTATCAGGTCACCCTTCAACCTCCTGTGTTCCAGTGAAAACAAACCCAGTCTATCCAACTTTTCTTCATAGCTAACATCCTGCATACCAGTCAACATTCTGGTGAACCATTTCTGTACCCTTTCCAAAGCATCTACATCCTTCTGGTATTGTGATGACCAGAACTGTATGCAATATTCCGAGTGTGGCCAAACTAGAGTTGTGTGAAGTTGCAGCATCACTTGTCTATCTTATACTCAATGCCCCTTCCAATAAAGGCAAAAATGCCATAGCCTTTTTTTACTACTTTATCTACCTGCACTGCCACCTTCAGTGATCTGTGGACCTGCACACTCAGATCCCTCTGCATATCAACACTACCAAGGGTTCTGCCTTTCACTGTATAATTTCCACCTGTATTGATCTTCCAAAATGCATCACCTCACATTTGTCCAGATTAAACCCCATCTGCCATTTTTCTGCCTATGCTTCCAACTGATCTACATCCTGCTGTATCTTCTGACATTCCTCCTCATTTATGCGCAGCTCCATCAATCTTTGTATCATCTGCAATCTTACTGATTAGACCAGCTATGCTTACTTCCAAATCATTTATGTAGATCATGAACAGCAGAGGTCCAAGCACTGATCCCTGTGGAACACCAAAAATCACAGCCTGCCATTCCAAAAGCATCCATCCACCGTCTCCTCTGTCTCCTATGACTAAGCCAGTTCTATATCCATCTTGCCACCCTGATTCTATGTGACTTCACCTCTTGTACCAGCCTGCCATGAGGGACTTTGTCAAAATCCATGGAGACAATGTCAACAGTTTTTCCCTCATCAATCATCTTCATCACCTTCTCAAAAAACTCAATGATGTTAGTGAGGCACAACCTCACAGATGTATCTGGATCAGTACATGAAGAGGAAGAGGGATATGGGCCAAATGCTGGCAAATGGGAATAGATCATTTAGGATATCCGATCAGCATAGATGAGTTGGACAAAAGGCGCAAGTGAGGACTGCAGATGTTGGAGATTAGAGTCAAGAGTGTGGTGTTGGAAAAGCACAACAGGTCAGGCAATATCTGAAGAGCAGGAAAATCGATGTTTCGGGCAACAGCCCTTCATCAGTTGGAATGATGGACTTGTTCTGTGCTGTACAACTCTATGACTCTCTGAGTCCAGTGACACTTCATCAGAATTGTCAATAATTTGGAAAAAGTGGTATTTATGCCAAAGCTGAACTGGGGGAGGAGGTGAAGGGGAGACGTGAGTAGACATGTGAAGACAGAGCATACAGACAGAAAAATGAGCAGAACAGGTAAACAAGGTGATAATTGATAGCAGGCCAGAGCAGAATAAAAACTGAATAGGGATTGTAAGATCTAACAGTGAGAAAATGGGTTAACTGTGT
>NW_025203332.1:0-1100 GCF_004010195.1 Chiloscyllium plagiosum
GATTCAGGACATCTGGTGCCAATTCTCGCACGTCGAATAACGACAGACAGCTTCCAAATGAGACCTGTCAGAGACGAATTTGGGGTAGATTTGACAGACAGACGAGTTCTGGAATCCGTGGTGCGCTGTGGCACCAGCGCATCAGCTTCTTCCCTGTCTTTGAACCTAGCCGCATGCGGAAGGAATGCAAATGCGATACTGCTTTTTATGGAAGGATCAGAAGGCGGTAACTACACTCTCAAACAGAATGGCATGTGATCAGAACCAGGTTGGAGAAAATCTTTACAATGCTTTGCACAATAATTAAATGGAGTTGCATTACATTTTATTATGAGAGCAGATTTGTTCAAGCAAATTCGAAAGCTGGTTTGCAGATGGGAAAGCAAGCAAGAAAGCTCCGTTTTTATCCATGTGAAAGGCTGCAGTTGAACAACATAGCAGTTTCTGCCCAGTTCCGAACTGGGAGACTTTTGGCTTATAAGCCGAACGTGACGACCATTACACTACCGAAGCAAGCCACAGCCGCACGTCGACAGCTGCACTGACTGTAAGGACAATGTTGGAAGATGCAACGAAACGTCACCATTTGCAAGTTACCCTCGAAGGCACGTAGCACCCTAACTTGGAAAGGAATCAGTGATAAACTCATTGAATGGAGAAACGGTCTTGTTGGGCAACATTGCATATTTCAGCCATTCATCTTTTATCTTCCAATTTATAAAAAAAACTGTTGCTTTATGCGGTGACCAGACTTGTGCTGAGTCCTTTAGCTGTTCCCTAAACTATTGGTTGCTAAAGTTTTACTATCATCCACAGCCTGTGTTCAATAATAGAAAGTATCCGAATACCCTCTCAATCAACTGATTCCCCTCAAGATTAGAGTGATGTTGAAGAAGCACAGCATGTCCAGCAGCATCTGAGGAGCAGAAAAATGAACGTTTCGGGCAAAAGCCCTTTATCTGAAATGAGTCTGCGAGCTAAATGGGAGGGGTTGGGGCTTGGGAGAAGGTAGCTGAGAGCGCAGTAAGTGGATGGAGGTGGGGGGTGAACGTGATATGTCAGAGAATAAGGTGGAGTGGATAGGTGGGAATGAGAATGCA
>NW_025203332.1:1703-3278 GCF_004010195.1 Chiloscyllium plagiosum
AAGTAGGGTGGGATCCAGATAGCTGTGGGAGTCAGTGGGGTTGTAAAAAAATGTCACCAACACTGACCTCGAGGGATATATTTCCCTCCCCACCACTATCCACTTTTCACAAAGACTGTTTCCTCCACGACTACCTTGTCAAGTCCTCGCCCTCCAATGACCCACCCTCCCCTCCTGGCACCTTCCCCGCCACCGCAGGAATTGCTAAACCTGCATCCACATCTTCCCCCTCCAAGGCTCCAATGGAGCCATCCACATTCATCAAATGTGCATCTGCAATTCCACACACGTCATTTATTGCATCCTTTCCTCCCAATGCAGTCTCCTCTACATTGGGGCCATCGGACACCGTCTCGCAGAGCGCTTCAGAGAACATTTCCAGGACATTCGCAACATTCAACCCCAACGCCCCATGATGAAACACGTCAACTACACCCCCACCCACTCTCCCGAAAACATGCAGGTCCTGGGCCTCCTCTACTGCCATTCCCTCATCATTCGACGCCTCAACTTCCACATCGTGACCTTCAACCCCAGGGCATCAATGTGGTATTCACCAGATGACGCATCTCCCCACGCCCGCCTACGCCGAGTTCTCGCCTTCTAGCTTGGCACCATCCTATTGACATATCCCACCTGTCTACCTTCCTTCCCACCTATCCGCTCCACCCTCACCTCCGATCTATCATCTTTAACCTCACCTCCATCCACCTGCAGCACTGTCAGCTCAATTCTTCCCAGACCCAGCTGTCCCGTTTATCTCTCCACCCTCGAGGCTCCCAATTATAGTCCTGATGAAGGGCTTTTGCCCGAAACATGATTTCTTTTTGCAACTCGGATGCTGCCTGACCTGCTGTGCTTCTTCAGAACCACTCTAATCTTGATTCTGATTTCCAGGATCTACACTACGCACTTCCGTCCAACTGACCCCCCTGTCCATTGATCTTCAGCAATCGTGAATGTCCACTCCAAGATCTCTTTGTACGTCTACACCACACAGAATACTCACTGTTATTGTTTCTTCTCCCAAAATCCATTAATACTCTGGTCTGGATTCAATTCCATTCAGCATTTTACCTTTCCACCTGATTGATGCATCCCTGCAGTCCTTGGCATTCTTCACCAAAGTCAACTACACGACCAATTGTTGAATCATCAACAAACTTGTAAATCATGGCTTCTACAACTAAGTTTAAATCATTGATCTACATCAGAAAACAATGGAATTCCACTGGAAACAGGCATCCAAACATGGTTCATTGCTGGTTAAGATTAACAGATTCAATAACGGCAGAATCGAACTCCTGCTGTCATTTGTTAACTTGCTGGTGACTCTGTCAGTTGGTCTCCTGAGTGATCACTTCTCACATATGGGAGTGGTGAATGACCTGTGCGCATTGTGACTGAGCAAGTGAGTTTACACCTCAGCAGGGAATTGAATCCCTTCTTGCAGACACCCTATGGCCCTGACTTCTTGGCGCTGCGGGTATCCTTTTCTCTATTTAGATGGATAAACAGTTGAATTCGAGTCCACACAGACACGATTCCCATTTTCCCCGTTGTTCATGTATTTTT
>NW_025203332.1:6095-7380 GCF_004010195.1 Chiloscyllium plagiosum
CCCTCCCCCCACCTTTTCTCAGTCCCAACCCTCAGACTCAGCACCACCTTCTTGACCTGCAATCTTATTCCTGACCTTTCCGCCCCCACACACACTCCGGCCTATCACCCTCACCTTAACCTCCTTCCACCTATCGCATTCCCAAACGCCTCTCCCCCAAGTCCCTCCTCCCTACCTTTTTTCTTAGCCTGCTTGGCACATCCTTCTCATTCCTGAAGAAGGGCTTATGCCCGAAACGTCGTTTCTCCTGATGCTTGGATGCTGCCTGACCAGCTGCGCTTTTCAAGCAACACATTTTTAAGCTCTGATCTCCAGCATCTGCAGTCCTCACTTTCTCCACTGCCAATTCAACTTTGGTATTCGCGGCTGTGCCACAAAGTTTGTCTGATTCTGGTTCCAGGAACTGGAGTGATGTGCCTGACTGCAGCAATGTGTACTTCCTTGTGTGTGGAAGTTGGTGAAGAAACTGTTATTAACACATAGTTAATAACACATTGTTATTGAAACATACATTGCACCAATATCCCGCACCATCCCCTGAACCTTTTTTTTCTAGAAATCTATCAAACTCAGTCTTCAACATGCAGTCTTCGATGAAACCACCACAGCGTCTGGTGATATCGAATTTAAAGATTCAGCTAATTCTGAATTCCCACATGTCTGCAGTCGCTCAAGTAATATTCCTGCTGTGTATCTGCTTCTCTTCCTAACGCATCCTCTGTCACCGTAATTATTGCTGTTTTTAAACGCGGGACTTTGCATGACTCAGTGGTGGTTTGAATGTTAAAACAATTGTGGCCGCAGTAAGATCGTTCGAATCCGAGTCACTGCATTTTATTCCTTGTGATTAATGCTGCAGAAACACAGAAAGGAATCAGTTGATTTTACATGAAGGCATTCTCTGAGATTATGTCTTTTTCATCAAACCCCCCTCTCTCTCACACATCTCTGCGAGTCATATATCAGGATCCAGACTCACCATTCTCGGAGAATTCCCTACCTCCCGCAATCACATACCTCCTTTAAGTTCCTCGTCCCATTTCCATTACAATCACTTTCACATTCACCCCCTTCAGTCTGTGTTGCTGTGCTCACTGTTACAGGGTGACCATGCCCAAGTCTTACCATCGGGACGTTGAAACTATTTGATCCATTTCGATACCGCAGTTGTGAGCTCAATCCTCATGTCGCAGCTTTTACTGACATGGACCAGCGATTATTGAAACATTCGGCTCAGGAAAAGGGCACAGGGAAGCATTGAGGAAAATAAACTTTATTCAAAAAA
>NW_025203332.1:8155-8411 GCF_004010195.1 Chiloscyllium plagiosum
ATGTCTCCCCTCACAGTGTAAGGTTCCACTGATTTATCTGCCCATCACTCAATTTAGCAAACTGCATTTCCTGCTCAGAATGTGGTCTCATCGAGACTGTGGAGAGAAAAACAAAGCGGGTGACAAACATGAGTACACCTACGTTCTGTCGGCAAGCAAACTAAGACCCTGAGCTTCCAGGTTGCTGTCACTTCAACATCCCACTGTGTCCCCATGCCTCCACGTCAGTTTGGTGTGCTGCAACGCTCCCGCATAG
>NW_025203333.1:0-8412 GCF_004010195.1 Chiloscyllium plagiosum
CTGGAGGGGCGTGGGGGATGGTGATGGGGTGCCAGGCCCCCTGGTGGGGTATCGCCGCTGCTTGGCCCCTCGTTGGGCGACGGTTGCCCACCTGGGCGATGGTGGGCACCAGGCCGACGTGCGGACCCCCGGCCCAGGACGTGCTGCTGTTCTGTCACGAGAGAGGGCGCTTCTTCCGCCTGCTGGGTGTCTTCTGCCTGGCTCAGTTCCTGTTCTGGGGCTACCTGGCCCACTTTGCCTTCACCTCCCTCAAAGACACGGGCCACCGGGAGACGGTGCTTGAGGGGGAGCGAGCGAGCGGCCTGCCCACCATCGGGGGGCGAGCCTTGAACCTGGGCTCGGACGCCTGGAGACTTGGCTTCACAGCTTCCTGCCTGACTGTCGGTAAGGGTTACCTTCTGACTGGTTTCCTGGGATGTGTGTGACACAACTCCGGAGGATGGGATTGTGCCAAGCAACCCCCAAAGGGTCAGAGTTCAAGGGTGTGTCACGCCAAACCTGTCCTCTACCTTGCCAGGCGCAGAGGGAATATAAGGACGTACCATTCAGGGATTAGGTACATTAGTCAGGGGTAAATGTAGATTAGTAGGGTAGGGGAATGGGTTACTCTTCGGAGGATCGGTGTGGACTTGTCGAGCCCAAGGGCCTGTCTCCACACTGTCTATGACAGGCTTCGTGAGCAGGTGTGACATTGGAATGGGCGCGAACATGGTGTGTGGGATATAGTATGGAAAACCGTGAGGTTATCTGTTTTGGCAGGATGTGCGCGGTATTTCCGAAATAGTAAGAGATTGGAGAATGTAGCTGTGGAGAGGGAGCTGGGTGTCCTTGCCAGCAACGTCCCGATGAAGGGTTTGCGCCTGAAACATCGACCCTCCTGCCCCTCGGATGCTGCCTGACCTGCTGCACTGTGTCCAGCACCACACTTCACCAACTCTGACTGTCCAGCATCTGCAGTCCTCACTCTCTCCAAATAGAGTCGTAGAGCCGTACAGCACGGAAACATAACCCTCAGTCCGTGCTGACCATAATCCCAAACCCTGAACTAGTCCCACTGCCTGCACGTGGCCCATATCCCTCCAAACATTTCTCGTTCACGTACTTATCCAAAGGTCTTTTAAACGCAGGAGCAAGTTACCGTAGGTGCTGGTATCTACACTGAGAACAACCACTGCTGGAGATCACAGTGGGTCAGGCAGCATCCACAGAGAGAGAGCAAGCTAACGTTTCCAGTCTAGATGAGTTAACTGTACCCACATCCATCACTCCCTCAGGAAGTTCATTCCACACACAAACCACCCTCTGTGTAAAAGATTTGCCCCTCATGTCTTTGTTAAATCACCTTAAAAGTGTGTCCTCTCGTCTTGAAATCCCCCACCCGAGGGAACAGACACCTACCATTCCTTTCCATGTAACCTCCTCCACACCAGTGAAAAACTCCCAGCTGATCAAGACCCTCCCTATAACTCAAACCTTCCATAGAATCATAGAGATATACAGCACAGAAACAGACCCTTCGTTCCAACCCGTCCATGCCAACCAGATATCCTAACCCAATCCAGTCCCACCTGCCAGCACCCGGCCCATATCCCTCCAAACCCTTCCTATTCATATACCCATCCAAATGCCTCCTAAACGTTGCAATTGTACCAGCCTCCACCACATCCTCTGGCAGCTCATTCCATACACGTACCACCCTCTGTGTGAAAACGCTGCCCCTTAGGTCTCTTTTATATCTTTCGCCTCTCACCCTAAACCTATGCCCCTCTAGTTCTGGACTCCCCCACCCCAGGGAAAAGACTTTGTCTATTTATCTTATCCATACTATAATTGCCCCTTTTTAAAAAATATTCAGTACACAGTCATTTTACATAGATGAAACGGTTTTGAAATCATTTTCAGGTAATATTGTATTGGATTATATATAACCTTTGACAATTAGTGTGAATACTTACTTTTATATTTTTAAAATTTCCTTTTTTTTAAAAAAATGTTTGTTCCTTGATTGCTTAGAAGGTACAGCTTTCATCTATTGTAGCATGGGTGCAGATAAACTTCTACATTTGATCTGGTCTTTGCTACCTGGCAACATCCTGGTAAATCTCTCCTGACCCCTTTCCAGTTTAATAATATCCTTCCTGTAACAGGGAGACCGGAACTGGACACGGTATTCCAGACGAGGCCACACCAATGTCCTGTACAACCCCAACATGACATCCCCAACTCCCTGTACTCAAAAGTCTGAGCAATGAAGGCAGTGTGCTAAACGCCTCATTAACCCCCGTCCCCCTGTGACGCAAACTTCAAAGGATTATGTACCTGCACCCCCTAGGTGCCTCTGTTCTACACCACCACCCAGGGCCTGACTGTTAATTGTATCAATCCTGTCCCTGTTTGTTTTACCAAAAATGTAAAACTTCGCGTTTATCCAAATTAAACTCCATCTGCCACTCCTCAGCCCATTAACCCAACTGATCAAAATCTCATTGCAATCTTAGATAACCTTTCTCTCAGTCCACTCTCCCACCAATTTTGATGTCACACTTTCTGACCGTGCCCTTTTAGATTCTCATTTAAATCATTTATGTAAATGACAAACAGTGGCCCCAGCACCGATCGCTATGGTGACAGGCCTCCAGTCCGATAAACAATCCTCCACCACCAACCTCTGCCTCCTGTCAATAAGCCAATTTTGTGTCAAATTGGGAAGTGAATCCCATGTGAGCTAACGTTACTCGTTAGTTTATCATGTGGAACCGAATTAAAGGCTTTATTAAAGTCTAAATAAACGATGTCTCTTGCTCTGCCCTCATCTAACTTCTTGGTTACTTCTTCAAAAAACTCAATCAAGTTTGTGAGACATGATTTCCCTCACACAAAACTATCCCTAACCATTCCTTGTCTCTCCAAATGCATAGCAAACCTATTTTTCAGTATCCCCTTCAACAACCTACCTACCTACCTACCACTGAAGTCAGACTCACAGGTATGTTGGTCCCAGGTTTTTCCTTATAGCCTTTCTGAAATAAAGGCATAGCATTATGCCAGGGCAGCACTGGTGGCTCAGTGGTTAGCACTGCTACCTCACAGCGCCAAGGACCCAGGTTCAATTCCACCCTCTGGCAGCTGTCTGGGTGGACCTTGCACATTCTCCCCGTGTCTGCGTGGGTTTCCTCCGGGTGCTCCGGTTTCCTCCCACAGTCCAAAGATGTGCTGGCCAGGGTGGATGACCATGATAAATTGCCCCATGGTGTTCAGGGATGTGTTGGTTAGGTGCATTAGACAGGGGTAAATGTAGAGTAATAGTGTATGGGAATGGGTCTGGGTGGGTTACTGTTCGGAGGGTCATTGTGGACTTGCCGGGCCAAGGGTCTGTTTCCACACTGTATCCAACCTCTACTCATCTGGCACCTCACCCATAGTTACAGACGGTACAAATATTTCCTCCCTAACTTCCCACAATGCCCTGGGATACCCTAGATCTGGTCCCGGAGACTTATCCACCATTACAAAGTCTAAGATCTCCAGCACTTCTGCTCTGTAATGTGAACATCAGTGTTTATTTCCCTGCGTTCTCTAGCCTCCATTTCTGTCTCCATAGCAAATGCTGGTGCGAAATATTAATTTAGTATCTCACATCTCATGAGGTTCAACACATAAATGACCTTGTTGATCCTTAAGAGGTCCTACACTCTCTCTTGTTGCTCTCCTGTGCTTAATGTAGCACGTCTTTGGATTATCCTTAACCTTATCTGCCAAGGGCTCTCACATCCCCCCTCTTAACCCTCCTGATCTCCCTCTTAAGAATGCCACTAAACTCTTTATACTGTTCAAGAGATTCATTTGAACCCAGTTGTATTTAATGTGAGATTCTTCTTTACTCTTGACTAGAACCTCAATACCTTTATCCGTCCATTGTTTCCTAATCCTACCAGTCTTACCTTTCTCCCTTACAGGAACATACTGTCTCTGAACTCTCGCTATCACAGTTTTGAAGGCCTCTCACTTATCAGACCACCCTTTACCGGGGAACAGTCGACTCCAATCACCTTTCGAATGTTCTGTCTCATACCATTAAAATTTGCCTTACTTCAATTGAAAACTTTAACTCTTGTGGAAGGTGATTCCTTTTCCATAACTATTTTGAAACATCCTTAATCCTGGATGTCCTTGAACCAGGAAAACAGCAAACTATCGTAGATTCATGCTCACTGCCACAGACGGCTAACTTGTAAGTGCAGTCTTTAATGCAGGAGGATTTGAGATCAGGAACACTGATTCCTTGCTTCAATTGGATAGTAGTTGAGAGCGTGGCGCTGGAAAAGCACAGCAGGTCAGGCAGCATCCGAGGAGCTGGAGAGTCAACATTTTGGGCATAAGCCCATCATCGATTCTCCTGCTCCTCGGATGCTGCCTGACCGGCTGTGCTTTTCCAGCGCCACACTCTCGACTCGAATCTCCAGCAGCTGCAGTCCCCACTCTCTCCTAGTTCCTTTTACTTGGTTCGGAGCTTGGTTAGACTTCACTTGGAGTACTGTGTGACAGTTTGGGGTCTCCGGAACTCAGGGCAGACCTGATTGTGGGAGAGAGGGAGCGCAGTGAAGAGTCGTCACTTGTTCCTGGGATGGCTCTCTGACTCTATCGGAAACCTAACTGAATAATAGATGCAGCAACTATTACAACTGAACTGTTTTAATATAGTAACATCCCGTTTACAGACCCCTTGGCAAAGGACAATTTAGACACAGATTCTCTCACATTCAATTCAGGAGGATGAAGAGAAGATTCCGAGAGGGTTGTAGACAGGAGACATTAAGCTGAAAATGTGTTGCTGGAAAAGCGCAGCAGGTCAGGCAGCATCCAAGGAGCAGGAGAATCGACGTTTCGGGCATAAGCCCTAAGCTTCCAGCTCTTCAGAGGCTAATTCCTGAGAACACCAAAACCCAGAAATCCTGATCTGGGAGAGCTGGCCACTCCCATTCAGGCTGCATTAAACTCCCCCCCCCCCAGGAGAGGCAGGGAGAAGAAGGAGATAAGATCCCATCCACATCGGTTGTGATTCACTGAACGGGGTGGGGAGGGGGGGGGGAAAGGATTTGAAGGCCCACTCCTGCTCCCTTTGCTGGTTTTCACATGGCTGTGGGTCTGGAGTCACGTGTAGGCCGGATAAGGGCTTTCCCTACAGGACGATAGTGACCCAGATGGATTTTAAAGAACAATCAACAATTTGCTTCCAGGTCACTTTCACTGACTACTCTCTGAACCGATGCCGGATGTAATGGCGACTTCAGATTCCGCTCCATGTCGGGGAGAGGCCCGTGTTCACAATAGAATAGAATCCCAACAAGTCCACACAGACCCTCTGAAGAGTAACCCACCCAGACCCATTCCCCTACCCTATATTTACCCCTGACTAAAACACCTAACCTGCACATCCCTGGGCACTTTGGGACAATTTCCCATGGCCAACCCACCCTAACCTGCACATCCCTGGGCACTATGGGACAATTTCCCACGCCAATACTCCCTAACCTGCACATCCCTGGGCACTATGGGACAATTTCCCACGGCCAATCCACCCTAACCTACAAATACCGCCCCCGTCACCCCCAAGAACGTGAGCTGGGACCTCGGGATTACTAGCCCTGTTGGGAACAGGAATGGCTGATGTACAATTGCCAGGCAGATGCCTTCCCACCAGTTGGAGACGTGCTAACTATCTCCCGGTCTGCTCTGTCCCTCCAGGCTCCCTGATCCTGGTCGCTGGCTACGTGTTTGCCTGCCGCTCAGTCTCCCGCGTGGTGCTCCATCGAGGCGGTCAGCAGGTCACCATCGCCAGCTACTTGCCTTTCGGAGGCACCCGCTCCTTCACGGTGCCCCTACGCCGGGTGTCATGCATGGCCCACCGCAGCCAGGTGCCCTCTGTGGTCCCCCTCAGGATCCAGGGTCACCGCTTCTACTACCTCCTGGACAAGCAGGGTCAGTTCTACAACGCTAAGCTCTTTGACACCACCGTCGGCGCCTACAGGAAGCTGTGACCCGTCCCTGAGGGAGAACCTGACAAGGCCTGGCCACCCACTCCTGCAGGTTTTCGACAACTGTATCCCTGGGGCCGCTGCGTTAGCTGAAAGACTTACATACTTTGTTGTGCACGGACGTGGGGGTGAATCGAGGAATTGTCGACCTCGGTCAGCGCTGATCAGGGAATCATTTACAGAGAACTCCACCTTCCTCATTTAAGTGCGGTTTTTTTCCTCTCTGACTTTGGTTGTGCCTTTATCGCATTTGAGGAAAGATCACAAGCAGTCGTCTCTCTCTTGTCGTGCTAATGCAGCTCTCCAACTGCAGGAAGTGTAACACCCCATTGTTTCAGGCTAAGAATGGCAAATGTGATTTATCCAGGAATAAAATTATACAGAAGGAAAAACAAGCAGTGCTTTGGTGAGCGGTGGTTTGCTATTCATTGTTTTAACCATGTTTCCCCCATGCATTCTATCATTAATATGTTCTGAATTCACCAGAGGAAATTCTCTCCCTCTGTCTCCTCATCTTAGACCTAAATAGAGTCATCGAGATGTGCAGCACGGAAACAGATCCTTTGGTCCAACTCGTCCACGCTGACCAGATAGCCTAACCTAATCTCGTCTCATTTGCCAGCACGCGGCTCATATCACTCCAAACCCTTCCTATTCATATACCCATCCAGATGCCTCTTAAATGTTGTAATTGTACCAGCCTCCACCACATCCTCTGGCAGCTCATTCCATACACATAAAACCCACTGCGTAAAAAAGTTGCCCTTAAGTCCCTTTTATATCTTGCCCCTCTCACCCTAAACCTATGCCCTCTAGTTTTGCCCCTCATGATTTTATAAACCTCTATAAGGTCACCCCTCAGCCTCCGACACTCCAGGGAAAACAGCCCCAGCCTGTTCAGCCTCTCCCTGTAGCTCAAATCCTCCAACGCTGGCAACATCCTTGTAAATCTTTTCTGAACCCTTTCAAGTTTCACAACATCCTTCCGCTAGGAAGGAGACCAGAATTGCAAGCAATATTTGGAAAGTGTTGGATGTATGTTTGCTCACTGAGCTGGATGGTTCGTTTTCAGACATTTCGTCACCGTACTAGGTAACATCTTCAGTGAGTGGGTTCTAGATTAGACTGGTGCTGGAAAAGCACAGCAGGTCAGGCAGCATCCGAGGAGCAGGAAAATCGACGTTTTGGGCAAAAGCCCTTCATCAGGAATAGAAGCAGAGAGCCTGAAGGGTGGAGTGTATAAATAATGAAAAGTAGTGGACCCAGCAGCGATCCTTGTGGCACTGCACTGGTCACAGGCCTCCAGTCTGAAAAACAACCCTCCACCACCACCCTCTGTCTTCTACCTTCGAGTCAGTCCTTTATCCAAGATGGTTAGTTCTCCCTGTATTCCGTGAGATCTAACCTTGCTATCCAGTCTCCCATGGGGAACCTTGTTAAACACCTTACTGAAGTCCATATACATCACATCTACCGGTCTGCCCTCATCAATCCTCTCTGTTACTTTGTCAACAAACTCAATCAAGTTAGTGAGACATGATTTCCCACGCACAAAGCCTTGCTGACTATCCCTAATCAGTCCTTGCCTTCCCAAATACATGTACATCCTCAGGATTCCCTCCAACAACTTGCCCACCACCGAGGTCAGACTTCACTGATCTGTGGTTACCTGGCTTTTCCTTACCCCCTTCTTAAACAGTTCTCCACGGTAGCCAACCTCCAGTCTTCCGGCACCTCACCAGTTATGATACAATATCCTCACAAGGGACTCAGCAATCACTTCTCTAGCTTACCTCAAGAGTTCTAGGGTACACCTGATCAGGTCCTGGGGATTTATCCACTTTTATGCATTTCAAGACATCCAGCACCTCCTCCTCTGTAATATGGACATTTTTCAAGGTGTCACCATCTATTTCCCTACAGTCTATATCTCCCATGTCCTTCTCCACAGTAAAGGCAGAATTGATACTGCAGATGCTGGAGATTAGATTCTGAAAGATTAGAGTGGTGCTGGAAAAGCACAGCAGGTCAGGCAGCGTCCGAGCAGCAGGAAAATCGATGTTTCGGGCACTTTGCCTGTCTGACCTGTCATCCCCCAACCGTGCAAATTAGCTTCGTCTTTCACCAAGAGCATAAACAGACAGATGATGGACAAGAGTGGGACAGTCAGCCTTTTGACACTGCTGCCCTATTCAATACCCGACTGGAGTTTAACATAATCTACTGGGGGAGCCTCAGTGGTTAGCGCTGCTGCACCACGGCGCCAGGGACCCGGGTTCGATCCCACCCTCGGGCGACTGTGTGGAGTTTGCACATTCTCCCCCGTGTCTGCGTGGGGTTTCTCCCAAAGATGTGCAGGTTAGGGTGGGTTGGCCAT
>NW_025203334.1:0-3057 GCF_004010195.1 Chiloscyllium plagiosum
AAGAGAGGAAATAGCTGGGTCCTTAACAGATATCTTTGTAGCAACCTTGAACATGGATGAGGCCCCAGAGGACTGGAGAATTGCTAATGTTTAAGAAGGGTAGCCAGGATAATCCAGGTAAATATGAACCAGTGAGCCTGATGTCAGTGGGAGGGAATCTGCTGGAGAAGATACTGAGGGATAGGATTTATTTACATTTGGAAGAAAATTGACTTATCAATTATAGGCAGCATGAATTTGTGCAGGGAATGTCATGTCTTGTCAACTTTATACAAGTTTTTGAAGAAGTGATGAAGTTGATTGATGAGGGAAGGGTTGTGGATGTCATACACATGAATTTCAGGAATGCGTTTGATAAAGTTCCCCATGGTAGCCTGATAAAGAAATTAAAGTCGCATGAGGTGCAGGGTGTACTCACTAGATGGATAGAGAACAGGCTGGGCAACAGAAGACAGACAGTAGTATTGGAAGGGAGTTTCTCAGAATGGAGAACAGGTATCCGTGCTGGTACCACTCTTGTTTTTGATATACATAAATGATCTGGAGGACGTATAGGTGGTCTGATTAACAAGTTTGCAGATGATACTAAGATTGGTGGAGTAGCAAATAGTGAAGGGGACTGTCAGAGAATACAGCAGAATATAGATAGATTGGAGAGTTGGGCAGAGAAACGGACGGATGGAGTTCAATCCGGGCAAATGCAAGCTGATGAATTTTGGAAGATCCAAATCTGGAGTAAACTGTACGGTGAATGGAAAATTGATGGCAAGAGAGACCTGGATGTTCAGGTCCATTATACTCTGGAGATGGCAACACAGGTCGATAGAGTGGTCAAGAAGGCATATGGCATACTTTCCTTCACCAGACGTGGTATTCAGTACAAGAGTTGGCAGGTCATATTAGAATTATATCGCACTTAGGCTTGGCTACATTTGGAATACTGCGTACAGTTCTGGTTGCCACATTACCAGAAAGATGTGGATGCTTTGGAGAGGGTGCAGAGGAGGTTCACCAGGATTGCCTGGTATGGAGGGCGCTAGCTATGAAGAGAGGTTGAGTAGACTAGGATTATTTTCATTAGAAAGTCGAACTTTGAGGGGGGACCTGATTGATGTCTACAAAATCATGAGAGGTGTAGACAGGGTGGATAGCAAGAAACTTTTTCCTAGAGTAGGGGACTCAATTACTCTTGGTCATGAGTTCAAAGTGAGAGTGGAAACATTTAAGGGAGATATGTGTGGAAAGTTCTTCACACAGAGAGGGATTGGTCCTGGAACACGTTGCCAGTGGAGGTGGTAGAGGCAGGCACAATAGCATCACTTAAGATATATCTAGATACATGGATGGGCAGGGAGCAAAGGGAGACAGAGCCTTGGAAAATTGATGACAGGTTTAGATGGAGGACATGAACCAGTGCAGGCTAGTAGGGCCGAAGGGCCAGTTCTTGTGCTGTAATTTTCTTTGCTCTTTGTTCTTTGAACTGAGGAAGCTCAAAGGAACAGAGTGATCTTGGGGTGCTTCTCCACTGATCCCTGAATGTGGCAATACAGGTTACCAGAGCGGTTATGGAAGCATATGGGACACTTGCCCTTTGTCATTTCAGGTATTGGTTATAAAAGCAGGAGGATATGTTGCAGTTAAGCAGAACATTGGTTAGGCCACAGCTGGAGTACTGTGTGCAGTTCAGGTCACCACACTGTAGGAAGGATGTGATTGCACTGGACGGGGAGCAGAGGGGAATCACCAGGATATTGTGTGGGATGGAACCTCTCAGTGATGAAGAGAAATTGGATCAGCTCAGATTGTTTTCTTCAGAGCAGAGAAGGTGGAGGGGGGACCTGATAGAGGTGTATAAGGTTATGAGGGGAATGGGCAGGGTGTATAGAAAGCAGCTGGGAGGGTCAATAACAAGTTGGCTCACATTCAGTGTGAAAGATAGGAGGTTTCAAAATGTTTTGAGGAAAATATTTTTCATCCAGAGGATGGTGTGCATCTGGAATGCACAGCCTGGGAGGGTAGTTGAGGTGGGAAACCTCACAAACTTAAAAATGTACTTGGGTGAGCAGTTGAAATGTCATAACATTCAAGCTGTGGGTCTCATGTTGGAAAGTGGGACTGGTATAGGTTTAGTGTAGTTTGGCTGGTATACAGTTAATGGGCTGAAGGGCCTCCTGTGTACTGTGTGATTTTATGATTCTGTAGTGTGTAGTTTCGGGCTCCTTATCTGAGGAAGGATGTTCTGGCTGTGGAGGGAGGGAAGGAAAGGTTTACCAGACTGATTCCTGGGATGACAGCACTTATGTCTGATGAGAAACTGGATCAGTTAGGATTATATTCATTGGTGCTTAGAAGATTGAGAGGAATCACATTGAAACTTTGAAAATCCGAATAGAACAAGACCAGAACAACACAGGGAGGATGTTCCTGATGACTAGGGAATCCAGAACTACGAATTATGGTTTAAAGAAAAGGGAAAGGCCATTTCAGACTGAGATAATGAGTCATTTCTTTAGCCAGAGACTGGGAAGCTGATGGAATATTCTGTCACAGAAAGCATTTGAGCCCAAAACATTCAATATTTTCAAGAGAGGATAAGTATAGTTCTTAGGACTAAAGGGGTTAAAGTTTATGGAGAAAAAATGGGAGCAGGGGACTAAGTTGGATGATAAGCCATGGTCATATTGAATGACAGAGCCAACTCGAAGGGCTGAATGGAATCCTCCTGCTCCTAGTTCCTTTGTTTCTATGTTTGAGAGACTGTTCATAAACATGGAAACATATGGAATCATAGAGTCATAGAGTCATCGAGTCCTACAGCACAGAGACAGGCCCTTTGGCCCAAACTGGACCGTGCTGACCAAAATGTCCATCCATGCTAACCCATTTCCCGGCACTTGTCCCATTGCCTTCAAATGTTTTCCTATCTATGTATTTGTCCAAATGTCTTTTAAATGTTGTTAATGTATCCACCTCAATCACTTCAACTGGCAGCTCATTCCACATGCGTGCCATCCTCTATGTAAAAATGTTGCCCCTCAGGTTCCCGTTTATTCTAAC
>NW_025203334.1:4810-8413 GCF_004010195.1 Chiloscyllium plagiosum
GCGATTTAGCATGGCCAATTCACCTAACCTACACATTTTTGGAGTGTGGGAGGAAACTGAAGTACCCGGAGGAAACCCATGCAGACACGGGGAGAATGTGCAAACTCCAGACAGTCAGTCACCTGAGGCGGGAATTGAACCCAGATCTCTGGCGGTGTAAGGCAGCAGTGCTAACCACTGTGCCACCGTGATCTTTGTGATATGAAGGATATCGGGCTCAGAACATTCTCAAAGATAAGACCCAGTTTGTAAAGAGTCTGTTTGAGCAGCAGACAGTGCTCAGGGAGAGGGATGGAGTTTGTACAGGGAGATGAAGAGGATGGCTTTGATCTTCCCAATATGTTTTACAGTGAGCCTGGCCCCTCAGTCCTGACTGCTCTTAGCTGCTGTGATTGTCACTGATTGGACACTTATTATTAGAGAGTCTGACCACAGCAGAAAGCCCCAGTGTAAAAAATAACTGCAAAGACTGTCAGATTGCAAGGTTGAAACTTCATCAAGAGAGGAAGTGAAAGAAGGAGCTCGGAGCAGCTGGACATTTGTTACTGAGACGGGAGAAAACTGTGAACCATCTGCACTCCCTGGAACCTGACAGCACAGTAGGCTGGTTCTGGGATTTTTTTTTGCAGAAACAGCACAGTGATGGAAAAAGTGTCTGTCACTCTCTCACAAACACACACGCCTGCACTCGGAGATCAGAAACAGAATCCAACAGCAGCCCTGTCTCCAAGCTGTGAAACCTGCACAGAATTGTTCCCTCATTCAGTTTTTAACGGACAGGATAGACCAAGCAGGGGAGGCAACACACTGGTGTGTACAGTCAGAAAGGAGTTGCCCCGGGAGTCCTCACCATTAACTATGGAATCCATGAAGCTTCATGACAGCAGGTCAAACATGGGGAAGGAAACCTCCTGCTGATTACCACATAGCATCGCCTTCCCCTCCAACCTCAACTGAGCAGTCAGTCCTCCTCCATGTTGAACAACACTTGGAGGGAGGACTGAAGGCGGGAAGGATGCAGGAGTGAGGGACTTCAAAGTCCACTATCAAGAGCTGCTCAGAAGCATCACTACTGAGCAAGCTGGTCAAGTTCCACCTGATTCAGCTGCTAGACTGGACCTAGGGCAGGTGGTGAGGGAACCAACAATAGGGAAAAACATACTCACTATCACCCTCACCAATCTGTCTGCTGGTGGTGTATCTGTCCATGACAGTATCAGTAAGGGTGACCACCACACAGTCCATGTGGAGACAAAATCCTGTCTTCACATTGAGATTACCTTACACTTTGTTCGGTAAGAGATACAGGATGTCAGGAAGAGCTTTTTTTTTCGCAGCAATTGGTAATGACGTGGAAATTAGTGCCCATTCAGGTGAGGCAGATGAAGACACTCAGTGATTGCAATGGCAGATTGGATGGGCTCTTGATGGAAATAAACCTGCAAGGCTCTGGGGGTTGAGTAGGGGAGGGGGTGGGACTGACTGGATTGCTCCATGAAATGACAGCATTTACCTGACAGGCTGAATGTTCTCCCCCTGTGCTGGAAATAGGTCTCACTCAATGAGGGGTTCACAATTAGAGAGTTTGGATGCAGTAAATACAGGACAAATTGTTTCTCCAGGCAGGAGGGTCAGTAACCAGAAGGCACACATTTCAGAAAGGGTCTGAAGGACAAGAGAGAAGATGGAACATTTTTATCCAGCGAGTTCATGATGACTATCTGCAAGGTGAGTGGAAGTGGATTGAACAGCAACTTTCAAAAGGGCCTTTGGAGAAATAGCTGAAAAGGAAACAATTGCAGGGTTATACAGGAAGGGCTGCGTAAATGGGACTCATTGGACTAATTTGACTAACAGTCACAATAGGCCCAGAGCTTACACACACTTAGTCTCACCTTTACACAAAGACTGGGAGACGCAGACACAGACCCAATTCACAAAAGAGTGTTTTCTCAAGGAAAAGCTGTTGTACCAACTCAGGGAACAGGCCAGACTAGATTTACTAGAATAAATCGGCAAAACAATGGCAAGTGAACAGCGAACCAAAAGCAATGGAAGTGAACAGCATATTCAATAGCACAACCATCGAGAGGGGGAGGGATAAGGGGCAAGAGGTCAGAGAGCATGCTCTAGGGGTCTGAAGGCTCTGCTGTCAATGGTGGGATGAAGGAAGCAGCAATGGGCAGGAGACCAGAGACAGAAGATGGAAGGCAGAGGGAGGGAATGTGAGTCTGCAGCAAGACACAGAGTGAGGGAGGAGGGAGGCCATGGAGGCAATTGGCTGGCAGTGAGGTCAGGGGTTATTTTGGAATGACATATGCGCAGGACGGGGAAGGGACCACTCCATAATCAGACATATTGAGGTTTATGGAGTGTGGATTCAGGAAGCTGAGAGAGGATATTGGAATCATCGAGTTAGGAGGCAGGACGAGCAGGAATTAGGGTTTCTGTGGTCAAGGGGCTGAGGTAGTGCAGAGACGGACAATGCTGTTGAGATTGAAATCAGAGGCCTACATGATGGAGAGGCTGTGGGGTTTGCAGCTCAGGTACTGGACAGTCCAGTGGGAAGGAGGCCCATGTTTACTGGTCTCTTCTGGAGCACCCATGGGAAGGAGGTCCATCTTTATTGGTCCTATGGGAAGGTGGCTCATGCATTCATCATCATAGAGTCATAGAGGTTTACAATGTGGCATCAGGCCCTTCAGCTCAACTCATCCATGCTGATCAAGTTTCCAAAACTGAACTAATCCCATTTGCCTGTGTTTGGCCCAATCCCCTCTAAATCCTTCCTATCTATGTTCCTGTAAAAATGTCCTTGAAATGTAGTAATTATACTCCCCTCTACCACTTCCTCTGGCAGCTCATTACACATACGCATCAACCTCTGTGTGAAAAGGTTGTCTCTCAGGTCCCTTCTAATTCTTTCCCCACTCAACTTCAACCTATTCCTTCTAGTACTGGGCTCTACTACAATTGGGAAAAGACTTTGGCAATTCACGTTATCCATGACATTCATGATTCTGTAAACCTCTATGAGGTCACCCCTCAATCTCCTGCATTCCCTGGCAAAACATCTCGGCCTATCCATCCTCGCTTTATAATTCAAACCCTCCAATCTTGGCAACATCCCTGTTAATCTATATTTTTATCCAAACCAGTGTAATAACTTCCCTCTTATTGCAGGGTGAGCAGAAAAGTGCACAGTATCCAAATGTGACCTGATCAATGCCTTGTATGTGATGTCCCAACTTCTGTCCTCCCTGCTTTGACCAGTGAAGGTGAGCGTGCCAAATACCTTCTATACCATCCTGTCTACCTGTGACACCACTTTCAAGGAACTATGTACCTGTATCCCTCAGTCTCTTTGTTCAACAACACTCCCATGGCTCCACCATTAATTGTGTATTTCCTACCAAATAAATGATGAATAACAGTGGATCCAGGATCGATTCTTGTGGCAGACGGCTGGTCACTGGCCTCCAGTCTGAAGACCAACCCTCTCTCACCAGCCTCTGCCTCCTATCATCAGGCCAATTTTATATCCTATTGGCTAGCTCTCCCTGGATCTTATGTGATACAATCTTACTCAGCAGTCTACATAGG
>NW_025203335.1:0-8413 GCF_004010195.1 Chiloscyllium plagiosum
TGATTGTACTGAGTGCAGGATGAGATTATTGAGTTTCGGCATGTTATCAAGGCTGGAGCAATTTACAAATAGGGAGAGTCGTCAGTATTGGAGTAGGGATCAAATTAATAATAGTGGGATTATGGGCGGGGTTAAGGTTACAGAAATAAGAACTTTTCTGGGAATTACAAGCATTCAAGGCCCTGGCACAGATGAGTTGGACCGAAAGGTATGTTTCCTTGCTGAATGACTCCATCCCATGACAAAAGTCAGTGTGATGGGGAGAAATATAGAACAGAAAGATCTCAGAATTTAAAACCATCTCCTTGGGGGAGGCCTGCTTTCCCCTCTGTTGTACTGATCCTCACTAAGACAGCACAGGCCTGGATTGATAACTGTCAACTTCCTTTCTTGACATAGGAAGGCTCAGTACAGCAGAGATAAAAGTGAACAAGAGAGTGGGGATTGAGCCTGGGACCATCACACTCTGTGTTCACCCTTCAACACTGTATCTATGTCATGTCCTCCATACCAAAGATCAATCGCTGAAATGCTCTCTGCTCTGTTCACTGTGAGTGGTCCTATCTCGCTGCAGAATTTCTTGAAGGCTTCAGGTCTCCCTTCCATTTGAACGAAATGTATCCCAATCTGCTTTGGGAGGTAAGGGAGGAGATTGGTGGGGCCCTGGTGGATATATTTAATACATTGCTGACCACAGGTGAAATGCCGAATGACTGGAGGATAGAAAATGTGGTTCCTTTGTTCAAGAAGGGCAGCAGGGATAGGCCAGGAAATTACAGAAAAGATGGGTCACCCCATTAGAGGAACGATGTGTAAGATTTGGAAAGGGTTCAGTGGAGATTTACTAGGATGTTACCTTTGTATGGAGGGAATGTGATATGAGGAACTTGAAGCTGTTTTTGTTCGAGAGAAGATGTTTGAGATGAATTAATTGAGACATTAAGATAATCAGAAAGTGAAATGGATTGGACAGCGAGAGCCTTTTCCCTCAGATGGCAATCTGAGGGGGGGATATCTTTAAATTGAGGGGTGAAAGATATATGACAGATGTCAGAGATAGTTTCTTTACTCAGAGTAGTAGGGGCATGGAACAAACAGGAGTCGATCTGCTAACCTTAAGGGCATTTAAACGGTCATTGGATAGTCACATGGACGAGAATGGAATAGTGTTGGCTACTTGGGCTTCACATTGGTTCCACAGGTTGGCGCAACATCGAGAGTCGAAGGGCCTGTACTGTGCCTCCATGTTCTATGTTCTAGAGGGAAT
The DNA here is from genome assembly GCF_004010195.1 of Chiloscyllium plagiosum. NCBI lineage: Eukaryota > Metazoa > Chordata > Chondrichthyes > Orectolobiformes > Hemiscylliidae > Chiloscyllium > Chiloscyllium plagiosum. Next base: position 1,268 of record NW_025203335.1, read on the forward strand.
AAATATAAGGTGAGAGGGGAAAGACTTAAAAGAGATTGGAGGAGAAAATTTTTTGCACAGAGGATGGTGTAGGTGGTAGAGAAAAGTACAATAACAACATGTAAAAAAGATTTGAGCAGAAACATGGAGAGGAGAAGATTTGAAGGGATTTGGGTCAAATGCAGGGAAACGCGACTTGGTCAGGGACTCTGGTCAACATGGACTAGTTGGATCGAAGGAACTATTTTCGTGCTGCATGACTCAGTCTCCTCCTCCAATAACTGGAGACAACCGAGATAAGGCATGTTGTAGACACTGAAGCAAGTTATAGCGATAGGGATAGTAATCTGCAATGCAGTATGTTTCATATACGTAGAGTGACTATTGGGATAGGAGGAGGTTACAGAGATATGAACTGTTATCGGAGTTAAAATTATTGAAGACACCGGTCCACAAGACATGCCATAGGTGCAGTTGGGGTGTAGCAAGTTTTAGTACAACAGAACTTAAATGTAGGGGTGGGGATTGTGCGTGGGGTGGGCCTGTACTGTACTCCCCCTCCAGATCTGTATCGATGTCATGTCTTGTTAACAGAGGTTTGGAGCCTTCTCATTCCTCTCTTCTCAGTTATCGAGACTGGATGAAGTTATAATACTGAGGGTTGCAGAGTTAGTAAGGACTCTGCAGACTGGCCAAGGTTACAGGTAGAGAGAGTTGGTGGGACTGGAAGAGGTGACAGTCCTCAATAGGATGGTACACATTCACGGATGATTTTAGTGACAGCAGGAGGTTACAGAGTTAAGAAGACTAGTAGTAATGGGAGGAGGTCACAGAGATAGATAAAATTGCAGAGATTGGCCAAGGTTACAGATCTGGGGATCGGTCACGTGGCTTCATAATTTACACAAAGGGAGGATAGGCAGGAATGGCTGTGGGAGCTGGAGGGGTTTATACAGATAAGGAGGTTTATAGGGGTGGTAGAAGGTTCATGGGAGTGAGGTGCTGTAGGATAGGATGGAGGAGTGCTGTGGGGACTGGAGAAGTTTTCAGTGATATCATATGATGGAAAGGCTTGAGGAAGGTACACAGATGGGGCGATTGGTAAGGGCTGGAGGATATTAAACAGACAGAGTGGGCTGTAGGTACTGGACATTTTGACAGAGATAAGGATAAGGTAGTGTTTGGGGATAATGACCATAATTCTGTACGTTTTGACGTCATGATGGAAAGAACTAAGGATCATGCAGAAGTTTGGCGAATGCTGCTTATCATTTCATTATCACTATCACTGATCTTTATTACTAGCATTAGACAGGATTTGAAAAATATAGACTCAGAGGAACTATTTGCAGTCGAGACTACAATTGGAAAGAGAGAGTATTTTCAAGTGATACAGTGAGAATTCAGGGCCAGCGTGTACCATGAACAGTGAATGACAAAGGCACCAAGTTCAGCAAATACTGGTCAAGTGATATTGTGAGTTTGGTGAAGAAAATACGGTGCAATAAAACCAGGTGAAGCCCTTCAACAACTATAGAGAGTGCAAGGGGGTCCTTAAAAATGAGGGGCACTCAATAGGCCATGAAACCTCCTTGGCAGACAATAGTAAGGAAAAGCTACAAGATATTTTATGACGAGAGTCAGAGTAAGAGGATTCCCAGCTAAAGAGTGCGGCCTGTTGGAAACCAAAGGGACGATCTGCGCATGGAGCCAGAGGAAGTAGCTGAGGTCTTCAATGTATGCTTCTCATCTGTATTCACACAGGAGAAGGATACTGTAGCCGGGGATTTCAGTCGGGATGGTGAGACTCGAGAACATGTTAAGATCTGTAAGGAGGTATTAAATGCTTTCACAGGCATAAAGGAGGAGAAATCCCCAGTGCCCAATGAAATGTATTGCAGGCTGCAGTGGGAGGTAAGGGAGGAGATTGCTGGGGCCCTTTTGGATCTCTTTAATACTTTGCTGGCCACAGGGATATTGGGTAAAAATTGGGATCAGTTCTGAGGGACAAGATGTATCAACATTGAAAAGGAAGGAATAGATTCAGGACAGATGTTGTAAAGGAAAATCCTGTCTGATGAATTCAATTGAGTTTTTTTGAAAAGTTATCTAAAAATATTTATGACAGCAGTGCAGATGATGTGGTTACCATGGCGTTCGGTAAGGCCTTTGACAAGGTCTCAGTCAATATGTAAATGGCCCAACTGGAGAAAGGAGTGAAACCTGACCTCCCCTGGGGAAACAAGGTAGAGAATAGGACTGAGGTGTTAGTGAGGGTGCACTTTGGCAAAGTAACCGCAATTCTATTAGTTTGAAAATAGCTTTGCTGAAAGACAGGCCTGGTCCAAAAGTTAAAGTTATAAAATGTGGCAAGACAAATCTTGATAGTATTAGACATGAACTTTTTTAAAAGTTGATTAGAGAGTCTATTTGCAGGTAAAGGGAATTCTGACAACTGGGAATATTTTAAATGTGAGATAAAAGGACCGTTCAACACCAGCATGTTCCTGTTTGTGTGCAGCTCAATGCTGACAGCTCTCAGAAACACTGGCTGTCGACTGAGACTCTGGTCAAGGAAAAGGGGGCACATGTCAGGTATAGCCAGCTGGATCAAGGGAATCCCTGAGGAGCATAGGGGCTGTAGGAATACTCTTTGGATGGAAATCAAGAATGCAGAAAGGGGACATGAAATAACTTTGGCAGATAAAGTTAAGGAGATCCAAAGATATTCTACAAGTGTATTAAGAGCAAAAGAAGAGCTAGGGACAAAACCAGTATTCTTAATGATCAACAAATCCAACGATGTGTGAAACTACAAGATCCTAAACAAATATTTCACTTTGGAGCTTACTGTGGATAAGACCTGGGGCGCTCAGGGAACTAAACATTGTTTGGCCAGAACACTATTCGAATAGTGTGGGTAATTCTGGTCTCAATGCCATCGGAAAGAAATTGTGGAACTTGAAAAGGTTCAGAAGAAATGAATAAGGATGTTGCCAGGGTTGGAGGGTTTGCGCTACAGGGAAAAGCTGAATAGGCTGGGACTTTAACATGGGACGCTGAGGAGTTATCTTATAAAGGTTTCTTAATATCATGATGAGCATGGATAGGGTCAATAGATAAGGACTTTCTCCGGTCGTGGGGGGGGGGGGGGGGTGAGTCCAAACCTACAAGGCATAGCTTTAAGGTGAAAGGAAAAGATTTAGAAGGGACCAAAGGGACAGCTGTTTCCTGCAGAGGTTAGTATATGTATGATATAAACTTCCAGAGGAAATGGTGGAGGCTGACAGAAATATATTTAGCAGGCATCTGGATGTGTATATAAATAGCAGGATTTTAGAGGGATACTGGCAAAGTTCTGGAAATGGGATGAAAAACGTCCTGGAGGAGTTGGCCCAAAGGGTCAGTTTCTGTGCTGTACATCTCGATGACTTCATGTCTTGAAATGAGTCCTCATTATACAAGAGGCGGTGTTGGAAGTTTTAAAACATAGAGGTAGATAAATCCCCAGGACCTGATCAAGTGTATCTCAGAACATTGTGGGAAGCTGGGGAAGAAATTGTAGGGGCCTGAGCAGTGTTATTTGTGGCATTCTGGGCAGTGATGGAGGTTTTCTGAGATTTCAAAGGGATCTTGATGAAATGAGTGAATGGCTGAAAAACTGCAGATGGAGTTCAATTCGGGTAAATGCGAGGTAATGCATTTAGGTTACAACAAACAAGGGTCGAGCTTTCACAATTAATGGTAGTGTCTTCAGTAGTGTTGTACGCCTTGGGGTTCAGGTACGTAGTTAGTTGAAGTTTGCCACAAGGAGGGACAGGATGGTTATAAATGGTACCTGCCTTCATTGCTCAGTCATTCGAGTTTTGGAGTTTGGGAAATCGTGTGTAGATTGTACAGGACATTGGTAAGGCCTGTTCTGGAATACTCTGCCCAGTTATAGGAAGGATATTAAGCTTGAGAAGGTTCAGATCACATTTACCGGGATGGTGATGGGTATAGAAGGTTTCAGTTATAAAGGAAGGTTGTATAGTCTGGGACATTTTTCACTTGAGCCTGGAGGCTGAGAGGTGAGCGTATAGAAGTCTATAACAAAATGAGGTGTATAGATAGAGTTAATGTGACTTGTCTTTTCCCAACAGCAGGTCATTTTATAATTAGGGGCTACATTTCTTAAGGTTAGAAGGGAGAGATTTAAAATCAGAAAACGTAAGGAGCAAACTGTTACAGAGTGTGATTTGGGTGTGGAATGAAATTCCCAAGGAAGGGGTGAATGTGTGTACAATTACAATGCTTGAAATATTAGTACAGGAATAGGAAAGGTTTGAAGGGATGTGATCCAGGAACAGGCAGGAGGGACGAGGTTAGTTTAAGGTTATGGTCGGCATCAACTGAACAGTTAGTTTCCGTGCTGTATGACTGTCTGACTATGAAAATAATGTTGTGGCCTTATTTAAGAAAGACTGCAAGGGGAAGCCAAGAAACTGCAGACTGAGGAGACAGAAATCAAGGATGGGTAAGGTGTTGGATATCATTCTGAGACGTAGGATTTATATACATTTGGAAAGACAAGAACTGATTACAGATAGTTAGAGTGACTTTGTGCGCGGGAAAACATGTCTCACAAACTTGCCTGAGTTTGTTGAAGATGTGACCAATAAAACAGATGGAAGCAGAGCAATAGATCTTGTTTCTGGGTTCAGCAAGGCCTTTGACAGGGTTGAGCAGGCTTCATGGGTTAGTCAGGCTTCATGGGTTAGTAAGGTTAGATCACATGGGATGAAGGAGAGCGAGCCAACTGGATACACAATGGGTTTGATAGGAGGAGGTTTAGATTAGATTACATTACAGTGTGGAAACAGGCCCTTCGGCCCAACAAGTCCACTCCGACCCGCCGAAGCGCAACCCACCCATACCCCTACATTTGCCCCCTACCTAACACTACAGGCAATTTAGCAAGGCCAATTCACCTGACCTGCACATCTTTGGATTGTGGTAGGAAACCGGAACACCCGGAGGAAACCCACGCAGACAAGGGGAGAACGTGCAAACTCCACACAGTCAGTCGCCTGAGGCGGGAATTGAACCCGGGTCTCTGGCGCTGCGAGGCAGCAGTGCTAACCACTGTACCACCGTGCCAGTCTGTTGCTCAGACTGGAGACCTCTGACCAGCAGTGTGCTGTAAGGATTGGTGCTGGGGCCACTGATGTGCATCATTTATATAGAGGATCTGGGTAAAAATATAGGAGTCACTGTTAGTATGTTTGCGGATACCAAAATTAGTGGAAGAGTGGGCAGTGAATATAGTTATCGAAGGGGATGTTAATCAACTGGGCCAGTGGGCCAAGGAATGAAAGATGGAATTTAATTCAGGTGTTGGATTTAGTTAAGACAAACCAGGGAGGACTAACACAGGTCAGGCCCTGGACAATGTCGTCGAACAGAGAGAGACCAAAAGTTGCAGTTGCACTGTTTTGGAATGGAATCACAGGGGGACAGGGTGTGGAAAGCAGCATTTGGCACACTTGTCTTCATTGGTCAGAGCATTGAGTACATGAGTTGGAGATATTTGTAACATTGTCGTCAATATTTCTCCTGGGCAGAGGAGTCCATTGGGGTGACCTTATAAAGGTTTAGGAAACCATGTAGGGCCTCAGTAAGGTGAAAAGCCAATGGTAGGTGAGTCTAAAGCTAGAGGCATAAACGTGTGGTGAGAGAGCAAGGATTTAAAGAGGGAGCTGAGGGGCAACATTTTCCACAGAGGATGGTGCATAGACAGAATGGACTGCCAGAGCAAATGGTAAAAACAAGTACAATTACAACATGGAAAAGATACTTGGGCAGGTACATGGAGAGGAGATGATTGAAAGGGGTATGGGCCAAAAACAGGCAAATGCAACTCATTCCGTTTAGGAAACCTCAAACAAAGAGTCATGCAGCACAGAAACATACCCGATGTCTCCAGTTGTTGGAGGAGGAGACTATCGGGACAAGGGATGTTGTAGAGACTGAAGCAAGTTACAGCGATATGGATGGTCTGGACTGGAGGTTTCAAATATGTCAATTAATTGGTCAGAGGGGAGGGGATGACAGAGATAGGAACTGTTATAGGTGTTAGAATGATTGAAGACACTGGTCCACAAAATGACCCATAGATACAATGTTGGAGACGGAATAGAGAACAGAAAGATCCCAGGCAGCATTACCACTCTCTCATGTGAGGCCTGCATTCCCCTCTGTTGTCCTGGCGCTCACCAAGACAGCACACGAATGGATTGAAAACTGGGAATTCCTGATGCTGTCTCAGTACAACAAAACCTAAAGTGATTGAGCCTGGGGTGTGTCTGTACTGTGCTCCCCCTTCAGCACTATGTCTATGTCATGTCTTGTTAGCTGATGTTTGGAGCCCTCTCATTGTTCTCTGCTCTGTGCACTGTGAGTGATCTTACCTGGCAGCAGGATTTATTAAAGGCTCCCGACCTCCCTGACCTTTGTCTCTCTGGCTGACCAATCATCTTCCCAACCAGCAGTTGGCAAGTCTATTGAGTCAGGAACTCCCTGAGTACCTGTAGAAGACAAATAAATAAGCAGAATGGGAAATTAGAACTGATGCTGTGAGGGTTACACATGTAGAATGGCAGTGAGCCCACAGAGATCTGGAAAATTCCAGTCTCCATTCCTGGCCTGTGCTGCCTCATCTCTCTGGAGTGGATAATTCTGTTAGCTCAGGATCTGGAGTCGCTGCAAGAGTGAGAGATGCTGACAGAGGCAGCAATTAGACGCATACAGTGAGGGGTCCCACATGGAGAGATACTGAGTGATATCACCAGAGTTCAGGATCAAATAATTGTGCGGGAAGAAAGGGTTTTGATTCATGTTGCACGGGATGCGCAACCTGTGAGCAGGCGAAGTGATGGCCTAGTGGCGTTATTGTGAGGCAATTTATCCAGAAACTCAGCAAATGTTCTCTGGACACGGGTTTAAATCCAGCCATTGCAAATGATTGAATGTGAATTAAGTGCTTCAAAAACGATGTAATTAAAAACCTGCAAGTGAGTATTAAACAATTGCTGATGTTAAGAAACATCCAACGGGTGCATTCCTGTCTTTAGTGAAGTAATCTAAGATGGGAAAGGGATATCACAGGTATTACAGAACACCAGCTGA
>NW_025203336.1:0-8414 GCF_004010195.1 Chiloscyllium plagiosum
CTCCTGTTACTGTATAACTATCTTGTGGGGCTGGATAGCCTCCTCCAGGTCTCATGGAACAGGTTTAATGGTCTGATTGGGCTCTGCCTGTTCCCGTTGAACAGCTCGATGTACTGACCAGACCCCTTCTCTTCCTGTGGAACAGGCAGGAGGATTGAATGGGCTGTCCTTCTTCTTGTTTAGTCATGATTTGGAGATTCCGGTGTTGAACTGTGGTGTACAAAGTTAAAAATTACATAACATCAGATTATAGTCCAACAGGTTTAATTGGAAGCACACTAGCTTTCGGAGCGCCGCTCCCTCATTAGATGATAGTGTTTATTCTTGTTTAGTAGTTTCGATGGGCTCAATGGCTTCCACATATCAGTGTGTAACCAGCTTGAGATGTTGAATGAGCTCCTCTTTTAACTGTGGAAATATGCAGTGTCTGGCAACACTCTTACATGAATGTTACCGACACTTTTACAGCACAAACCGGAATGCTGTCCTGGTCTTGCTGCACATGGACACAGAATGGCTCAGGAGCTGATGGGGGACAAATATAATCTGAACACTGTCCGATCTTCAGTCATCATCCCCACTTCAGATCTTATGGTGGGGAAAGACATTGATGGAACAGCTGAAGGTGTTTGTGATGAGGATGCTAACCTGAGGAGATGTCCAGGAACGGAAAGAACTATTGGCCACCAACCACAAACATGCTTCTTTGTGATCTGAATGACCCAGACAAGTGGGAGGTTACACCTGCTTCCCTTTCAGCTCAAATACGTAGGTGGTCCCAATGCCATCCTCCGTTAAACACTGCCTTGATATCAAGGCCATTCACTCTTTCCTATGCCCCTGCGTTCACCTCTTGTTCATATGAATAGGTTACGGTGTATGTGTAGGAAGTATTTTCCTCTCACAGAGGGTAATCACTGTCAGGAATTATCTGGGCGAGAGAGTTATGCGAGCTACATCACTGAAAGCATTTAAAGAGGAGGTAGATGGATTTTGAACTGTCAGAGAGCTAAGGGGTGTGAAGAATTGGGCATTAAAAGGAGTTAATGTCAACAGTAGAACAGCCATGATGGTATACAACGGCATGATCGTCCGAATTACCTGATCCTGTTCCTTATGTCCTCATATTCTGTAAGTACAAAGTTAATGGTGGTAATTTTCCTGAACGATCTGTTATTCAAAGTTGCAATCAGAGAGACCAAAGTATTTTGTGAGTCATCTCTGGGTGAGGTATGGGGGCTACATTCACAGTGAATCTTGGTCTACACCATGACCACCAAATGAAGCACAAGTTGTAGAGAGGGCATACTCTATAAAGATCAGAGGTGTCTTTTCCAACCCACAGCAAACCGTGTGTGACAGTCTGGAGGGATTGAGTGAGATCCTGTTTTACTGTGGACCACGTATTTGAAGTAAGTGGCCTCCATCTGGACTTTGCAGGAGCTGTGAGGCGTTGAATGAAACATAGGAACATAGGACTGAGCGGCAGGAGTGGGCCATTAGACACTTTGTCACCGCTCCACCATGCATAGACATAATGGGTGATGTGATTGTGGTCTCAGCAGCACTTTTCTGTCTGTATGCCATTTTTCTAAATTCATTTGTCTGTCAAATGTCACCAAAAACAACTTTGAATAAGTGGAAACATCTAGGCACCACAAACGTCTGGGGAGGGAATTCCCACTTAAACAGCCCTTTGGTTGGAACACAAATGAGAAATTTTCAATGTTGGAGGGTCACTGTTTCCTTTTCCAGTCCCACTCCTCCACTGGTTACACCAATCTTAAATGCAACTAGCTTAGAGAGGTGCCCAGTGATATAGGTCTCAGAGTAGGTCATTTTCTAGAAAAATATAAGACACAGAAAGTTGAACTCATAACAAATGGTAAAATGATAGAGTGCCCCAAACGTTATTCTGCTTTGAAATTATTCTGCTCAGACAAGCTACTGTTAGTTGGATTTCTTTCTGGAACTGTCGGATATGGATGAATTCCCTTTGTTTCAGGCAGTGGAGAGATTCCAATGAATCCTCACCAGGAATCCTTCGCAAGTAGTACAGATAACTCAGGGATTTTATTGTCTTACACTTTGCTATCGGGCGGAACAGAGTAAGAGAGAGAGATCAATTGGCTGCTGCTTCTCAGGCAGGGAACATTTTTATCCCTCTCTTTGTTGAAACATATAATAATGTCAATTGAACACATGGTTATGGATTATATGCAGGTGCGTCATTGCTCTTGTACACAATTCCTTTCAATCGCAAAAAAAGTCCCCATTTTATAATTTGATGACATGCTTCCATGTGTTTGGGTAATTTGTAAATATTGGTAGGTGTCTTCATAGTATGTGTGTTAATATCAATGCATCTTTTTCTTAAAATTTATTCTCTAGCTTTAGTTTCCCTGACAAGCGATAATATGCATCCAGTTGATACACTTTTCAGAAAGTCATGGATGGTTCAATACTATTTCACAGCTAAGATCGAAACTGATAATCCCCCATCATAAAAGACCGGCATTCCAGGAATGAGTGAAGCGAAACTTCTTTGAAAATCTTCGAAAATAATTATATCCTTTTATTTTAGTTCAAGGGATCAAAATTTCACACAGTGCATCAGGTGTGGTTTCAGCAGTGCCCCATACAGATGCAAGAAAACATCCCTGCGATTAAACCTGATATCTTGCGACAAAAACAGCATCATTCCACTTACCTTCCAAATCACATTCTGCATCAGCGGATTGACTTCATATGATTCATGTCCCAGGAACATGGAAACCGCCTGTATCACAAAGTTCTGCAATCTCCCTCCATTTAAATTGTTCACCATTGTTTCATCCTTCATGCCAAAATAGACAACTTACCTTATGTTATTTCTGCTGAAGGTTTACTCACTAAATTTACCTGTCTGTATAACATTGCAGACTCACTCCATCCATTTGATGACACATTGGATGACCATCTTGGTGTATGAGCTAATTGAGCTGCAAGCCATTCCCTCCCCTTCCTCCAGATGTTTGATACAGACTATTGGTCATTGCTGACCCCACAGCGATCTCCGAGGCACTCCATCAGTTACAGCTTTGCAGCCTGAAAATAAACATTTGTCTCTATTCTCTATTTCCTGTTAGCGAAAGCTTCCCTGTTCCTGTGTAGCCGTTCAGGCGGGTTTAATGGCCTCCTCCTGGGCTGTGTAATGTACTCAACAAGCTGAATTACTTCATTCTATATTCCTGTGTAATTCCTTAGACAGGCAGAATGGTCTCCTCCTGTCTCATTGTAACGATTCTGTCTGACTGAATGAGGTGGTCCCCTACCATGTAACTGCCTGGAGGGGTGTACTGAGCAACAACACATGGGATAGGGACAGCAGTATATCTCTGTAACAGTCTCTAAGGTGGATTGAGGGTACCACACATGGTGTAGGGACAGCAGTTGGCCATTTGACTGCACCATTCAGAATGCTCATGGCTGATCCGAGTGTGTCTGACCATCCGTCTCCTGTCTGTTCCCAATCAACATTGACTCTCCTGTCCGGCAAAGATCAGTCAAGCTCAGCCTTGAATATTTTCAATAACCGAGTCTTCACTGCTCCCTGAGGATGAGGACACCACAAGTAGCACAACAGTAAAGTGAAAGGAACGTCCCTATTTCATTGTGGGAACTGTCATTTTAAAACTGTGTTAATTGAACATCAAATCATTACCTCTATGCAGATATAAGACAGAATAATTAGGAATAAACATAAACCATTCCGGACTCCCAAACTGTCCCACATTGCCACTGACTTTTTCCAATCAAATATGTGTCAAACACAGCCTCTGCTGCCGTCTCAGGAAGAGAATACCTGATAGCATAACATCACATGAGCATGAAAAAAGGAGCATAATGAGTTCGTTCGGCCCATCGAGTCTGATATGCCGTTCAATAATTTCTTATATGTTCCTCAACCTCATTCTCCTGCCTCCCCCGAGAATCCTTGATCCCCTTATAAATCAGAAAACTTATCTATTTGTTTCTTATTGACACTAGTGTCTGTGCTTCTGTCTGTCTGTATGTATGTGTTTCCATCTTTTTGTCATATGTGTGTTTGTGTGTCTACGTCTGTCTTTCTGTGTATCAGTCTATGTGTTTCTATCTGTGTTTATGTGACTCTATATGTCTCTGTGTGTTTCTATGTGTGTGCATGCCTATCCCCTGTATGTATGGTGTTTGTTCATATATTGGGATGTTTGCCAATAATTCTGTGTATTTCTGTTACTGCATCTCTGTGCAGTGAGGTATCTGTATTTTTTGTGGGCGAGTGAAACAACTGTCGTTGTGACTGCCAGTGGGTTTAAAGTGAGAATTGTCTTTCACTGAGCATTGCTCCTTAACTGGTCAATGAGATATGGATGTTTCAGAAACTCATAACGAGTCATCCCAGTCTGCTTTGTCTTCTACTAGGGTCCTCCCCACATGGTGGGGGTAGGTGTGTGAGGGAATGGATATTGGGAAATCCACCACCCGGTTGGGCCCTTTTGTGTCCTATTCCAGGCTGTTTCTCTTGGATTGGGAGAAAGGGAGAGAGGGCAGGAGTGGGTGGCCCTGCTGTTAGTGCTGGTGTAGTTGGGGCTGGGTGGAATTGTGAGGTGTCCGGAATGAGTGAGTCGACAGTTTTGAATCCATATAGTGTTATTAGTGGGAGGGGGGGGGGTATTGCGTAGGTTACAGAGAATGTATGGGAAGGGAGTTGCTGAATTCAATCATGAGAGTCGTAGTGCCTGAGGCTTATTTGGAGATAAAGCTTGAGGATTGTCTCGGGGTAATTGCTATAACAGATATACAGTGCGTGTGAGGGAGCAGACAGAATGCAGTGACCTTTATCCTGACAGAGCGGGGAGGATATTGATGCTTGTCGTATATTGATGGACATTACTTCAGATCATCTCAGTGTCGAGGTGAGCCTTCCCGAATGTCTTGTCCACGTCTATCACTAATAATGACACAGAGCTGTCCCTCATATTCCACAGAATCAGTTTAGGTAGAGCTTACAAATAGCAAGGAAAGGCAAATATTGGTGTGTATTATATCAAAACTAAAATGGTGGCAGAAAATCTGAGCACCATATGCTCTGGAAATTCGATATGCAGTGTCATGATACTGCAGTTTTATTAGATAGTCTCAAGTTGCATCTAAAACTGTGTAAACTAAGTGACTGCTCTTGTTGTGGAAAATAAATTATGTAAGTGTATATGAGGTGTGTTGAAGACTATGTTGTGAAGCAAACTAGAGAGCAGGCTATTTTGGATTTGGTGTTGTGTGATCCGAAGGCCGAATTAATAACCTTGCACTAAAGCAGCTTTTAAGGAATAGTGACGTTAATACCGCCAAGGACCTAATTTGAACCCCAGCCTTCGGTGACTTCCCGTGTAGAGTTTTCACATTCTCCCACGTTTGTGTGTGTTTCGACCCACAGTACAAGGTGCGCAGTTTAGGTGGCTTTCCAACTGTGGCCAGAGATGTTTGGGCGAACGATTGGAAATGTAGGGTAGAGTGGTGACTCTATGTGGGATGCTCTTCAGACATTTGTTGCGACTGGCTTGTTTCCACATCGTTCTGATTGTATAATGCTATTGTTTAAAACCTTCCAGCTGAACACAGTGAAAGGTAACATTAAGGTCCTGATGAATCGAGGGCCAGTCTAAGTTCTCAGGGAGATGTATGAGCTATGTTCCCATCAGCACATCATCTCTTACACGTTCACTTGAAAACAAAATTGTAAAACTCAACTCTGTAATATAGAATCGAACTTTTTGCCAGGCAAATTTATCTCCTGTTAAACATGTTTCCTTTTGATTCCCTTTCAAGTTATAATTCCATACGCCTCACTCTCCTGTCAAGCTCTACCAGAATCCAAATTCTGCTTTGGAATTTTTTTTTCGGAAACAAAAGTCATAATTCGAGACTGCAATGTATTTGATAATTAACTTTAGTCACTCACCATCACAAATCATTAACCTGATCACGCTTGATCGACCAAAAAAAAAGTCAGCTATTAGTGATATATTCCTTACTAACAGTGTGTAGATTCAATTCTAAATTGTGATTCACAGAATTGTTAAGTAAAGAAGGAGGCCATTAAAATCATTGCATGATCACATTGCTACGTCCACGTTTCCTGACTTCCTGCAATTTCCCAGCATTCTCCAGGTAATGATATACTTTGTATCTGATTAAAAGTTATATAATGTCCTTGAATGAAACCGCCTCAACACAATAAATTCTTGATCTAATTATTCGCTGTGTGAAGTTTCTTTCTCACATCACATTTAATTCTCTTTTCATTTATTTGATATCTTTACTGTTATTGTCAACATTATTTTTCCGACTCGAAAAGTCTATCACTATCTTTTCTGTCCGGAACTTGCATGACTTTGAAAACTTTTTTCAAAAATGTTCTTTCAACCTTCTGCGATAGAACTTCATGGCTAAAATGTCTCATTGCTGGAGCCTGTCATGGCTAGGTGGTTGCTGGAGTATCCTTTGTTCATTATTTCCCCACGCATTCTCAATTACATCTGGAAGCAGTCTAGTAATCAATCCTGGTTTCTGACTCCCTTCATGCTGATAAATAAACGCCAATATGTGTTGGTCAGAATTAAGGCAGTGTTTCCAATCCTTGTTCAAATCTGCATTCCGACCCCATCACTCTCTTTTGGAATTCACAGATTCAGCCTCGACTGCTAACCCATGGCCTGCTTCCTGAACAAAACCTGCAGCTGACTCCATCTCAGAGCAAAGACAAAATCGTCTGATTTTAAATTTCCGGCACATGCCGGGTATTTTCTCGCCTCACGCTGTAAATCTGCCTCGGCCCAGTCCATTTCGTGACAGTCCGTTGTTTGTGTCGCCATCGCCGGTATTCTCCAGCGCAACCGCTTCACACCACTCTCTGCTGGGCCAATGATTGACAGCAGAGACTGAATAACAGGTTTAGCGGGGCAGGCTGGCTTGTCTTCCAATCACTGAGTGAGGGAGAAGCAAGGCTGAGCCGATTGACAGTGCAGGCCATTGAGTGAGACAGTTTGATCTGTGCTCACTTAAACAAGATGGACTGAAAAGGAGCAACCCATCTCAAAGACAGTTTCTGTCCACAAGGAAGATGGGGGATCCCATCACAATGCGTGCAACAGATAACGCTAAAGTATTGCCAAGAACCTTCAGGCAGATATGCGAAATGATATAAATCTGTACGATTCGGTATCAGTCCCCACTGAAGCTCTCCAGCATCGACGTATCAGAAGAGCAGGCAGTCATTTGGACCTTTGAGCTTGGCCTGCTGTTCAGTCCTAAGATGAATGGTCATAATATTCAGTGCACTGCTATCGTTTTCACAGCAGCGAACCTAGTCCAGTGCAACTACAACATTTGGATTGACGCACATTCTTTAAAACTGGTCTTGATGATGTCAAGTCCACAAAAACAGGACAAATCAACCCCACCGATTATTCTACTAATGTCGATCAACTCTCCATCATTAGCAAAGTAATGCAAGGCAGTAACAACTGTGCAACCAGGTTGTACTCAATCGTCAATAAGCAGATCAATGATACTGTGCATTCAATCAGAGCCACTCCGTTTTATTTTTGTCGTCAGTACACAGAGATTTTTTTTACCAGGATGCTGTATGATTTCAAGTGAAGGACGTCGGGGGAATGTCTGAGTGGCTTGAGACTAAATTCGTTCGAGAGAGGACGATTAAGAGGTGACTTAATAGACACAGGCAAGGTGATCAGAGGAGGAGATAAAGTGGACAATGGGAGTCCATTACTTCGGGTGGTGATGGCTAACTCGAGGGGACATAGCATTGAACTGAGGGGCGACAGATATTGGGCAGATTTCAGAGGTAGCTTCTTTACTCAGACCGTAGTAAGGGTGTGAATACTTTTCGTGCAAAAGTACCAAACTCTTCAATTTTAGGGCTAGAGTGTGGTGCTGGAAAAGCATAGCAGGCCAGGGAGCATCCGAGGAGCCGTAGAATCGACGTTTCGGGTAAAAGGTCTTCTGCAGGACAGTCCTGATGAATGCTGCCTAATCTGCTATGCTTTTCAAGCACACCACACTGGACTCCAATCTCTAGCATCTGCAGTACTCGCTTTTTCCCTCTTCAAACTTAAAGGCATTTAAATGGTCATTTGATAAATAGATGGATAGCATTGGAACAGTGTCGTGGAGATGGGCTTAAGGTGGCTTTCAGAGGTCGATGCAACTTCGAGGGCCGAAGGGCCTGTACTGTGCTGTATTGTTCAATATTCTCTGTTCTGTTTTCAATGTACTATATTATATGTTCCATGCTCTAACTTCAGCATAAACAGTCCCCCAACGTGCATCATTCGATCATTAATTAAAAAAAGAATTTCATCTCTTTGACGGAG
>NW_025203337.1:0-4361 GCF_004010195.1 Chiloscyllium plagiosum
CAAAAACCTCCATTGATTTTCCAATGACAGGAGAAGGTCAAATCCCCACACACATTTTGCATCCATTCAATGCCGAAAATTCCTTCCTCTCCGTAGTTACTCTTTCTGGCTGAAAAAGACGTTGTATCTCTGCACAGTGCAACAATTTGTGTCTCCAAGAAGCAGATCATGATGGAACATCACCTTTATCGTTATCTCTGCAACTATAACGCCAGCACTAGCATTGCCAAAGGAGTTGATCACCGCACTCAGAAAAGAGAGCGACACAGGGATCATAACTCACTTTGAACCCCCAAGAGCACACCTAAATGGACATGATATTCAGGAATATGCGAAAGGGGGAAGTGTTGGTATAACTTCCCATTCTATTTTCCTACCAGTTCATTATCAGCAGTCCCTTTGTTTGCTTTTCCTTTCTCTCCATCCCTCTCTCTGTCTGTCTTTCTCTCTGTCTCTCTCTCCCCACCCCACCCTTGCAATCAGCCCTGATATAAATAACATTATTGCCCAGTTCCTTTCAATTTGATATAGGGTCACAGGGCAAGAAAAGTTATATGTCCTTCACATGACAGAGTCTGCCGTACCTGCGGAGATATTCCAACACTTTCAGACGCTGGATAATTTTATTTCAGATCTCCAGCATACACAGTTTATTTTGGTTCATTTCACATTTAGTGCTGCTGTTTCACGGGATGTCAACAATGCTAGCAATAGCAGCATTTCTTATCCTTTGTTAATTGCCCTTTGTAAAGATAGTAGGAGCCAATCACATTGTTGTGGGTCTGAAGCCACACTTCGGCCAGATTGGGCAAAAATATTGAGTTCCTTTGTCAGCAAAATAAGAAAATAAGTAAAGAAGACAGAGAGGACTGGGACAACTCTTATGGAGATTCTGAAACATCCACTTTCAACAAACCGAGTAAAGACCAATGTTCAGTGAAGGACAATTCTCACTTTAAACCCACTTTCAGCTCTATTTGCCCTTGCACAACTTAGAAGCAGTAGCACTGACTCTATTTCATTTTTGGGTCCAGTGGGTAAAAGTGGAATCTCCACCATCGCGTTGGGGTGGGCTCACAACACATCGTCTCAGGAAGGGAGCATGGAGGCTCCCTCCTACACCTCTTCCTGTAAATACCTCAGATGCTGGAACGCATCTGCGAAACTCATGCATATCTCCCCAGTTGTCCTTACATCTTCAGTAATCTCTGCTCATATGCATTCAGGACGCTCTTATCCTGCCTCCCTTTTATAACGGTACAGCCTGTTTAATATTGTCTTTCAAAGTTCTTCCTACCAAAGTGCATCACCTCACATCCGGATGCATTGATCCTCAGCTGCCAGAAAACAGCCATACACTACCATGTCACTGCCCAGTATAAGGTCCACACTGTCCTTCACACACTTTACAGTTCTTCCAGGTTTGATGACATCTGCAAGCATTGGATTTGTCATAGAGTCACAGTCCACAGCAACAACTGAGATAAACACACACTTGCCAATGAGAAACATAAATACTGACACACACTAGATAGAGCGACGGAAATACTTAGAAAATTACTATACAGCAAAATAAATACTGGCCAAATCCTCATGTCTGCAGAGAAGTGAGTGCGCCAGTGAGCTTTTTTGTGTGTCTGTACTAGTGTCTGTGTACCTGTGCGTGTGCATTTGTCTCTCTGTGTCCATATTCATTTGTGCGTACCTGTATGTCGGTATCTGTCTATGTGTTTATCTCTGTATCTATATTTGTATCCGTATGCGTGTATTTGTCAATGTCTGTCTGTGAGCGTATATTTATCTGCGTGTATCTATGTCTATATCTGTGTCTCTCTATATATGCATGTCTGTATATGTCACTGTGTGTCTGCACTTGTTACTGTCTGTCAGTATGCGCAGCACATCTGGAGTCCCTGTGGTATTTAAAGTGAAGCGTTACTCCCCTCTGCTGGCCTTCACAGTTTACTGCAGCAAACGTGGCGGATTGGGACAATGATCAGGGATTAAGTCTGTGAGGAACAGGGAGAGGACAGCAGCTCACAGCATCACCGTCCAAACTGACAGCACCATCGCCACACCGATACACACACAACACACATGCGTGCGCACACGCACGCACACACACACACACACACACACACATACACACACACACACACACTGATGGTGGTAGTACCTCAGGAACAATATTGATACTTATCAGATGAAACCATGCTTTGCTTCTGAAGACATTATTTAAAGAACCAAACAGCCATGTAATGTGTCACGGTATTTGATGTCTTTTCATGAAACAATATGGGGAGGTCAGAAGAGAGTGGCATTGTATATCTCTTATCACAGAAAAGACAGAGAAAGAGAGGAAGATAGAGGTGATTTGACCCCAATTTCAGTGAATTTATGCGAAGAACAACAGAGCCCTCATTGCACAAAGTTGCAGACAGAGATACACATTAATATAGATAAGTACACTGAACACACAACACATGCACAAAAATTTATGCAAACAGTTATGGATACTTACACGTGAAACAAAGACATGCTCATACCCACACATTCAGAAAGGCTCAATGGTGCATTTAAGACAGAGGTAGGTATGTTTTTTCATTAATAGGAGATCACTGGTCAGTTGAAGAAGGCAGGAGAATAGAGTTCAGAAACAATTCAGCCGCGGTCAAACAGCACTGCAGTTTAAGTTGGCTGAATGTTCCAATTCTGTTCCAATTTCTTAGGTTCTTGCAAACTTCTGGCATCTGGAGTTGTCTTCCGCTACGTTCAGTGGAGGCTGAATTAAATAAGTAATTTATTTTCGAAGATTAATGGAAATGTGGATACGTTTGTAAGGCTGAGTGGTCCATATGTGTTCCTAATTGTTGTGGCCTTTTGTCTCAAAAGAGTGGTGATTGGTTTGAGGGTAACACATTTTAGAAAATAAGGGTCTCCCCATTTCGGCTGTGATTGCATGTTCTTTTCTCTTTCGTGTCGTGCGATATGTGCTGTTCCCGTTCCTAAACTGTAGTGAAAGATTGGGACACCGAAAACATTCAAACTCGTGTTCCATAGAACAAGGGAATCCAAGTTTATTGGAAACAGACAGCAAAAGGGTTTTCAGCCATAATCATATCAACGATAATTATTCTGAATGGTCAGCAGGCTCTAGAGGTTGCTCCTGCTCCTATCACATCTGTTGTTCTCCACCCGCTAACCCTGAAACATTTACAGAGGTAGCGGAAGATCCCATTCAGCCAGTCAGAATTGTTGCAATGAGATGTGAGGAGCACATACTGTCCCTCTATGGAATTCTGCAGAAATAGAATGAGGTCTTCAGCTCTTTGTGTAAATAAACAGCACAGGACGAGGGCACCCAACATTTCAAGGCTGCTACACAGCATCAGGGTTCGCTAAAAAGAAATAGACAGTAAGGAGAAATGTCTATTTTCAGGTTGGAACATTATAAATTGGTGAAGTTCTTCAGGCAACAGTGTGAGACCATCAACTTTGAAATTCTATGTAAATGATTCGGATAAGGGCACTGATTAGATTGGAGCACAGTTAGCTCATTCACACAAGATAGTTATCGAATTCGACGAGAAATTTCTGCATCATGAGATAGACGGTGATGTCAGTGTACAAACCTGTAGTAGAAATGACGTAATGTGGATTATGGGAGGATTGTGCTTGATGGAAGGATAAAACTGCAGTGAACTACAAAAATCAAGAGAGATCAGAGAAATGCGTGTAACAGAGTGCAATGTGTGTTCTGTCACATGAATCACATATAATTAATCTGCAGATGCAGCAAGTGATTTGGAAGCTGATTGCAATGATATTGTTTCATGCAAACGTTGTAGGTATAATTATCAGGATTTTTTACTGCATCTGTACATGGCATTGCTCCGATCATATCTGATGCAATGGGTGTAGTTATGATTCGCTAAACTGAAAGAAAATTCAATTGTGTCAGAAGCTTTACAAATATGTTTCACTTTACTTGTTTCTGGAATAAAGATATTATATAGTCACAGTATCACACAGTATGGAAACGGACTGTTCAATACAACTCGTCCATGATGAACAGACATCCCATTTAGACCTGTGATATCGTCTCATTTATCAGTATATGGCTCATATCCGTTTGAACCTTTCCTATTCATATGACCATCCAGATGTCTCTCAACTGTTGCAATTATACCAGCCTCTAACACATCCTCTGCCTGCTCATTCGATACACACAGCGCAACGCTGAGTATATAAAAAATATCGTTGATATGATTATGGCTATTCACTGCAACCATGCCTGTAATGACATTATGTGTCTTTGCAAAGTCATCATTTTTCAGGTCTGAGAATAAGGGATGGCCGTA
>NW_025203337.1:5194-8415 GCF_004010195.1 Chiloscyllium plagiosum
TTTTGTGCTCAGGTAATATTACTGTATATTTCAGCTCAGAGGTGGAGAAAATGCAACCTGCCTGAGAAGCAACAACCTATTGCTCCCTCTCTTTCGTTGACCCTTCACGCAATAGCATAAGATAGCTGAAAGCGGGAGAGTCATCTTTGCCAATCTTGAAGGAGTTCTCATTCGGATTCATTGGAAGTTTTCAGTGCCTTAAGCAAAGGGAACTCAGCCAAATACCAGGAGGAAATCCCATTGCCAGCCATCCTTCTCTGGGCATAATAACGTCAGAGGTAGAATAACATTCAGCACAATCTCATTTTTGTTTTGTCACGACTTTAATAATTATTTGGACAAAGCTCTACAGTTTAATAAACCTACAGAGATTTTTTTCTTTTCTGTTTGTGTTCAGACATGGGAGTGTGGCTATGTGTGTGTCTGTGAATAGTTCTCAGCATTTATGGAAAGATAAATACTAATGTGCATATTTTTAATGAACAATCTTTTTATCACTAATTTCGCTTTGTTAACAAATTAGTTATTTTTGCAAATTAGGATATTTTCCAGACTCGTCCCTAACAGTGAATCGGTATGAAAAATCTTAGGTGGGTAGGATCAAGGATAACCCCAAGGCCTTTTATGCGTATGTGAGAAACATGAGAATGACAAGAACGAGGGTAGGTCCGATCAAAGACAGTAGTGGGAGACTTTGTATTGAGTCGGAAGAGATAGGAGAGGTCTTGAATGAGTACTTTTCTTCAGTATTTACAAATGAGAGGGACCGGATTGTTGAAGAGGAGAGTCTGAAACAGACTGGTAGACTAAAGGAGATACTTGTTAGGAAGGAAGGTGTGTTGGGCATTTTGAACAACTTGAGGGTAGACAAGTCCCCCGGGCCTGACGGGATATATCCTAGGATTATGTGGGAAGCAAGAGAGGAAATTGCAGAGCCGTTGGCAATGATCTTTTCGTCTTCACTATCAACGGCGGTGGTACCAAGGGACTGGAGAATGGCGAACGTCGTGCCCCTGTTCAAAAAACGGAATAGGGATAATCCGGGGAATTACAGGCCAGTTAGTCTTACTTCGATGGTAGGCAAAGTAATGGAAAGGGTACTGAGGGTTCCGATTTATGAGTATCTGGAAAGACACTGCTTGATTAGGGACAGCCAGCACGGATTTGTGAGGGGTAGGTCTTGCCTTAAAAGTCTTATTGAATTCTTTGAGGAGGTGACCAAGCATGTGGATGAAAGTAGAGTAGTGGATGTCGTGTACATGGATTTTAGTAAGGCACTTGATAAGGTTCCCCATGGTAGGCTTATGTAGAAAGTCAGGAGGCATGGGATAGTGGGAAATTTGTCCAGTTGGATAGAAAACTGGCTAACCGATCGAAGTCAGAGTGTGGTGGTAGATGGTAAATATTTAGCCTGGAGCCCAGTTACAAGTGTAGCTCCGCAGGGATCACTTCTGGGTCCTCTGCTGTTTGTAATGTTTATTAATGACTAGGAAGAGGGAGTTGAAGGCTGGGTCAATAAATTTGCAGATGATACGAAGACTGGTGGCGTTGTGGATAGTGAGGAAGGCTGTTGACGGCTGCAAAGGGACTTAGATGTGATGCAGAGCTGGGCTGAGGAGTAGAAGATAGAGTTTAACCCTGTCAAGTGTGAGCTTGTCCATTTTGGAAGGACAAATAAGAATGCGGAATACAGGGTTAATGGTAGGGTACTTAATAAGGTGGAGGAGCAGAGGGATCTTGGGGTCTATGTTCATATCTCTTTGAAAGTTGCCACTCAGGTGGATTGAGCTTGTAAGAAGGCCTATGGTGTATTAGCGTTCATTAGCAGAGGGATTGAATTCAAGAGTCGTGAGGTGATGATGTAGCTGTACAGGACCTTGGTAAGGCCACGTTTGGAGTACTGTGTGCAGTTCTGGTCGCCTCATTTTAGGAAAGATGTGGAAGTTTTGGAGAGGGTGCAGAGGAGAGTTACCAGGATGTTGCATGGAATGGAGGATAGGTCGTACTAAGACAGGTTAAGAGTGCTAGGCCTTTTCTCATTGGAACGGCGAAGGATGAGGGGTGACTTGATAGAGGTTTATAAGATGATCAGGGGAATAGATAGAGTAGACAGTCAGAGAATTTTCCCCCGAGTACAACAGGGTGTTACAAGGGGACATAAATTTAAGGTGAAGGGTGGAAGTTTTAGTGAGGACGTCAGGGGTAGGTTCTTTACCCAGAGAGCGGTGGAGCATGGAATGCGCTGCCTGTGGGAGTGGCAGAGTCAGAATCATTGGTGAATGTTAAGCGGCAATTGGATAGGTACATGGATAGGTGCTTATGCTATGACAAATGTTCGGCACAACATCGTGGGCCAAGCGCCTGTTCTGTGCTGTATTGTTCTATGTTCTATGTATGTTCTAACCCAATCTGAGACCTTTCAAACTGAGCATATCAGCCACCTGGTTGCATTTAAACTTTGTTATGAGTTGGACTAGTAAAAGGCACAGTGTTCCTCCAACATCGATCAAAATTCTCAAAAGGCCATTTGAGTAGCTACTTTCTTCCCCAGGAAGTTTTGTGTTGCGTCTTTGCATTTATTCAAAGATGTGTTCATTAGATATTTGACAGCGACATGAGTCAAGGATAATGAACTACAGATGAGAGAGTGCAGCTCAGATTACAACCAGATCAGCTAATATCTTAGTGTCTAGTGGAGCAGGGGCTAAGTGCCGAATGACACACTCCTGCTCCTCAGTCCAGTGTTCATTCAGCCCCTCAAAGGTACGTGAACTATCAGCAATCACGTTTCAGACGGAGAAAATATGCAAGTTCTCACGCTATGATTTTTGAATATAATGAACGTTAGTCCATAACCCTCATGTTTCAGTACAATCACCTCTTATACTCTCACAGTGCCACAGATGAAGCAATCATTTCCTTCACACCCGTCTCATGGTTCTACCATTCCAGGGATTAGTCTGATGATTCTCCTTTGCATTGTTTCTGTGGCATGGAGGTTATTCTTTATAAAGAAGAGGAAATCTGTACAAAGTGCTCCAAGTACTGCATCAAAAGCACTCTAAAATTCCAGGATGATGCATTTACTCCTATATTTTAAGACGTTTGCAATAAAGCGAAATTTACCATTTAGTGTGCTGATTCCTTGCTGTCCGGTATGAATTATTTTTGTGCGGCATTTCCAAGGGCACCCACGTCCCTTCAGCAACAGTACTTTCCAT
>NW_025203338.1:0-3910 GCF_004010195.1 Chiloscyllium plagiosum
CAGGTTAGGGTGGATTGACCGTGCTAAATTGTTTTTCCCCCAGAGGGTGGTGCGTGTGTGGAACGAGCTGCCAGAGGAAGTGGTGGGGCCTGGTACATTGACAACATTGAAAAGGCATCTGGATGGGGTTTTGGATGCGAATGGTGTCGTGGGAGATTGGCCAAGTGCAGGTAAATGGGACGAGATTACTTTAAGACATGTGGATGGGCGTGGACGGGTTGGAGCAAAGGGTCTGTTTCGGTGACTTAATGTGACGGAGGTTGGAACCCAGAACTCTCGTGTTAATGAAACAAGCCACCGTCTGGTAAGGTGGAGTCACAGGTGACCGGCTGCTGAAGGAGGTGTTTGGTCTGCTGTCTGTATTGGTCAGGAGTATAGGAGTAGGGAGGTCATGTCGCGGCTGTATCGGTGAGGCCGCTTTGGGAATACTGCGTTCGGTTCTGGTCTCCCCGCTACAGGGAAGGATGTTGGGAAAGGGTTCAGGAAAGGGTTTGAGCTACAGGGAGAGGTTGGATAGGCCGGGGGCTGTTTTCCCTGGAGCGTCGGAGGCTGAGGGGTGACCTTATAGAGGTTTACAAAATCACGAGGATACGGTAAAGGAAGGGAGGGTGGGTGGTGTTCTGAGGGGAGGGGATTCAGCAGGATGACAGAGTGTGTGTAACGGCCGAGCATGGGTGATGTTTCGGAGAGGATCCCGGGCCAGTAAATCCGTAGGAAACGCTGCACGTAAGTCCAGGTTAGGATGTCAGCCCAACCCTTAACCCGAATCTCAGGGAGGCTTCTGCCTGTTCGAAGGGGATGGCATGATCCCGCGAGGGTTCATCGCCGAGGTAACGGAGAGATCGCCGCTACGATCCAGACACTGCTCTCAGTGTGTACACACGGGCATATACCCAGTCACACAGCCTGTCCCCAGTGTGTACACATGGGCATGTACCCAGTCACACAGCCTGTCCCCAGTGTGTACACACGGGCATATACCCAGTCACACAGCCTGTCCCCAGTGTGTACACACGGGCATGTACCCAGTCCCACAGCCTGTCCCCAGTGTGTACACACGGGCATATACCCAGTCCCACAGCCTGTCCCCAGTGTGTACACACTGGCATATACCCAGTCACACAGCTTGTCCCAAGTGTGTACACATGGGCATACACCCATCCCACAGCCTGTCCCCAGCATGTACACACAGACATATACCCAGTCCCACAGCCTGTCCCCAGTGTGTACACAGGGGCATATACCCAGTCCCACAGCCTGTCCCCAGTGTGTACACACGGGCATATACCCAGTCCCACAGCCTGTCCCCAGCGTGTACACAGGGGCATATACCCAGTCCTACAGCCTGTCCCCAGCGTGTACACACGGGCATATACCCAGTCCCACAGCCTGTCCCCAGTGTGTACACATGGGCATATACCCAGTCACACAGCCTGTCCCCAGTGTGTACACACGGGCATATACCCAGTCACACAGCCTGTCCCCAGTGTGTACACACGAGCATATACCCAGTCACACAGCCTGTCCCCAGTGTGTACACACAGGCATATACCTAGTCACACAGCCTGTCCCCAGTGTGTACTCACGGGCATATACCCAGTCACACAGCCTGTCCCCAGCGTGTACTCACGGGCATATACCCAGTCACACAGCCTGTCCCCAGTGTATCCACACGGGCATATACCCAGTCCCACAGCCTGTCCCCAGCATGTACACACGGGCATATACCCAGTCCCACAGCCTGTCCCCAGCGTGTACACACGGGCATATACGCAGTCCCACAGCCTGTCCCCAGCGTGTACACATGGGCATACACTCATCCCACAGCCTGTCCCCAGTGTGTACATACGGGCATATACCCAGTCCCAGAGCCTGTCCCCAGTGTGTACACACAGGCATACACCCATCCCACAGCCTGTCCTGAGCGTGTACACACGGGCATATACCCATCCCACAGCCTGTCCCCAGCGCGTACACACGGGCATATACCCAGTCACACAGCCTGTCCCAGCGTGTACACACGGACATATACCCACTCCCAGACCCTGCCCCCCACTGTGTACACACTGGCATACACCCATTCCACAGCCTGTACACACGGGCATATATCCAGTCACACAGCCTGTCCCAGTGTGTACACAGGGGCATATACCCAGCACCACAGCCTGTCCCAGTGTGTACACACGGGCATATACCCAGTCCCACAGCCTGTCCCCAGTGTGTACACACGGGCATATACAAAGCCCCACAGTCTGTTCCAGTGTGTACACACGGGCATATACCCAGTCCCACAGCCTGTCCCAGTGTGTACACACGGGCATAAACCCATCCCACAGCCTGTCCCCAGTGTGTACACACGGACATATACCCACTCCCAGACCCTGCCCCCATTGTGTACACACGGGCATATACCCAGTCCCAGAGCCTGTCCCCAGCGTGTAAACGCAGGCATATACCCAGTCCCAGAGCCTGTCCCCAGCGTTTACACACGGGCATATACCCATCACACAGCCTGTCCCCAGTGTGTACACACGGGCATATACCCAGTCCCACAGCCTGTCCCAGTGTGTACAGAGGGGCATATACCCAGTCACACACCCTGTCCCCAGTGTGTACACATGGGCATATACCCAGTCCCAGAGCCTGTCCCCAGTGTGTACACACGAGCATATACCCATCCCACAGCCTATCCCCAGTGTGTACACTGGGGCATATACCCAGTCCCACAGCCTTTCACAGTGTGTACACACGGGCATATACCCAGTCCCAGATCCTGCCCCCAGTTTGTACACACGGGCATATTTGCACTCCCAGACCCTACCCCCAGTGTGTACACATGGACATATACCCAATCACACAGCCTGT
This sequence comes from Chiloscyllium plagiosum, assembly GCF_004010195.1. NCBI lineage: Eukaryota > Metazoa > Chordata > Chondrichthyes > Orectolobiformes > Hemiscylliidae > Chiloscyllium > Chiloscyllium plagiosum. The sequence goes on from NW_025203338.1 coordinate 2,866, forward strand.
TCCAGTGTGTACACATGGGCATATACCCACCCCCAGACCCTGTCCCCAGTGTGCACACACTGGCATATACCCAGTCCCAGATCCTGCCCCCAGCGTGTACACACGGGCATAAACCCAGTCCCACAGCCTGTCCCAGTGTGTACACACGGGCATATACCCATCCCATAGCCTGTCCCCAGTGTGTACACAGGGGCATATACCCAGTCCCACAGCCTGTCCCCAGCGTGTACACATGGGCATATACCCAGGATTACAGCCTGTCCCAGTGTGTACACATGGGCATATACCCAATCCCACAGCCTGTCCCAGTGTGTACACACGGGCATATACCCAGTCCCACAGCCTGTCCCAGTGTGTGCACATGGGCATATACGCAGTCGCAGAGCCTGTCCCTAGTGTGTACACACGGGCATATACCCAGTCCCAGAGTGTACACACGGACATATACCCAGTCCCACAGCCTGTCCCAGTGTGTACACACGGGCATATACCCAGTCCCAGAGTGTACACACGGGCATATACCCACTCCCACAGCCTGTCCCTGTGTGTACACACTGGCATATACCCAGTCCCACAGCCTGTCCCAGTGTGTACACACGGGCATATACCCAGTCGCAGACCCTGCCCCCAGCGTGTACACACGGGCATATACCCAGTCCCAGGGCCGGGCCCAGGGTACAGATAGTACATGCAGCAGTCTGTGAAAGCCCTGCGAGTACTCACTCAGGTGCAGGCAACCCCTTTCCTTCACATTTCAGGACGATATCGTCGGTGGGGAAGACAGTGTAGTTCGCTGTGGTCTGCTCTGTGATTACCGGTGGCTGCTTCACTGCAGGGCGAGGGGGGCACAGAGAAAGAGAGAGAGGAGAGGTCAGTCAGCCCCTGGCTGGGACCCGACTCTCAGACAGAAGGTGGGGAGAGGGCGGTGTGTCTGTGTGTGTGAGTCTGTGAGTGAGTATGTATGTGAGAGAGTGTGTGTGCGAGAGTGTGGGTGTGTGTGTGTGAGAGTGTAAGTGAGAGTGTGTGTGTGTGAGAGAGTGTAAGT
>NW_025203338.1:6731-8417 GCF_004010195.1 Chiloscyllium plagiosum
TGTGTCTGTGTGTGTGTGTCTGTGTGAGTGTGAGCGTGTGAGTGTGAGCGTGTGTGTGAGAGCGTGTGTGTGAGAGCGTGTGTGTGAGAGCGTGTGTGTGTGTGTGTGTGAGTGTCCCGCTCCCACCCACTGATAGCCTGGTCTCCAGCCCCAATCCCATCGGCCCGGAACCCCCGGCCCAAGTGGGCGCAAGTGCTGGCACCGAAGGCGGAGACTGAGAGGCGCGCAGAGACCATTCAGCCCGTCAGCCCTTCGGTTGCCCATCCAACCCACTGTCTATTTTACCTGCACGGTCCCCTCTCCGATGCTGACCTCACAGTAACAGACCCTTCGGCCCAACGAGTGTTATCCAAAACTAAAGTGATCCCACACCTGCCCTGTTCCTGGTCTCCTATCCCTTTCCTGTTCATGAACTCGTCCAAATGCCTTTTAAATGTTATTATCGCTCAAAGGCTTCAGCTTCTCCCATACCCCGGGTGGGGATTTGAAAGCATTCCCTTTGTCTCAGTTAAAACCTCTCCTCACGTCCATCCAAAGTCGCATTCCCCTTATATTTTGAAGCAGTTCCCCTTCGTTCCAAGCAACCCCCTGCAAGGGGGACAGGAAACATCCTAACGGGATCGTCTTTGCTGCTTTAAAACTCTTTGAGGATACAGGCCGAGCATCATAGAGTGGTACAGCGCGGAAGCAGGTCCTGTTCAGAAGAACCAACCCCAGCACAGGTTTAGGTACCACCAGGGAGGGAAGCCAGGCTCCACGGTGCAGGCAGACCGGGCCCCAGGCCTCACATGGAGCAGGGAGACCGGGCCCCAGGCCTCACATGGAGCTGGGAGACCGGGCCCCAGGCCTCACTTGGAGCAGGGAGACCGGGCCCCAGGCCTCACTTGGAGCAGGGAGACCGGGCCCCAGGCCTCACTTGGAGCAGGGAGACCGGGCCCCAGGCCTCACATGGAGCAGGGAGACCGGGCCCCAGGCCTCACATGGAGCAAGGAGACCAGGCCCCAGGCCTCACATGGAGCAGGCAGACCGGGCCCCAGGCCTCACTTGGAGCAGGGAGACCGGGCGCCAGGCCTCACTTGGAGCAGGGAGACCGGGCCCCAGGCCTCACATGGAGCAGGGAGACCGGGCCTCAGGCCTCACTTGGAGCTGGGAGACCGGGCCCCAGGCCTCACTTGGAGCTGGGAGACCAGGCCCCAGGCCTCACTTGGAGCAGGGAGACCGGGCCCCAGGCCTCACTTGGAGCAGGGAGACCGGGCCCCAGGCCTCACATGGAGCAGGGAGACCGGGCCTCAGGCCTCACATGGAGCAGGGAGACCGGGCTCCAGGCCTTACATGGAGCAGGGAGACCGAGCCCCAGGCCTCACATGGAGCAGGGAGACCGGGCCCCAGGCCTCACTTGGAGCAGGGAGACCGGGCCCCAGGCCTCACATGGAGCAAGGAGACCGGGCCCCAGGCCTCACATGGAGTAGGGAGACCGGGCCCCAGGCCTCACTTGGAGCAGGGAGACCGGGCCTCAGGCCTCACATGGAGCAAGGAGACCAAGCCCCAGGCCTCACATGGAGCAGGGAGACCGGGCCCCAGGCCTCACATGGAGCAGAGAAACCAGGCCCCAGGCCTCACATGGAGCAGGGAGACAAGGCCGAGGCCTCACATGGAGCAGGGAGCCGGGCCCCAGGCCTCACATGG
>NW_025203339.1:0-8417 GCF_004010195.1 Chiloscyllium plagiosum
AAATTATGATGCGGTGAGGCACGACTTAGGATGTGCGGCTTGGAAAAGGTGGCTTCAAGGGAAGGGTGCAATTGATATGTGGTGCATGTACAGAACACAATGGTGTGTTACACTGTATCCGGAAACAGCAATCTCTCTGTGTACATGTACAGAACACAATGGGCATAGTACCCTGTTCCCGGAAACAGTGATCTCTGCGTGTGCTTGTACAGAACACGATGGTGTGGTACAGTGTTCCCAGATACAACGATCTCGGCGTGTGCGTGTGCAGAACACAATGGGCGTGGTATACTGGTCCCAGAAACAGCAATCACTGCATGTATATGTGCAGAACATAATGGCATGGTACGCTGTCCATGGAAACAGCAATCTCTGCGTGTGCGTGCACAGAACACAATGTTGTGGTACACTGTTCCTGGAAACAGCAATCTCTGCGTGTGTGTGCACAGAACACAATGTTGTGGTACACTGTTCCTGGAAACAGCGATCTCTGTGTGTGCGTGCACAGAACACAATGTTGTGGTACACTGTTCCTGGAAACAGCGATTTCTGTGTGTGCATGTACAGAACACAATGTTGTGGTACACTGTTCCTGGAAACAGCGATCTCTGTGTGTGCATGCACAGAACACAATGTTGTGGTACACTGTTCCTGGAAACAGTGATCTCTGTGTGTGCATGTACAGAACACAATGGCGTGTTACACTGCTCCCGGAAAGAATGACTTCTGCGTGTGCATGTACAGAACACAGTGGGCATAGTACATTGTTCCTGGAAACAGCGATCTCTGCGTGTGCATGTACAGAACACAATGGTGTGGTACGCTGTTCCCGGAAACAGTGATCTCTGCGTGTGCGTGTACAGAACACAATGGATTGGTACACTGTTCCCGTAAACAGTGATCTCTGTGTGTGCATGTACAGAACACAATGGCATGGTACGCTGTTCCTGGAAACAGCGATCTCTGTGTGTGCATGTACAGAACACAATGGCACGATACGCTGTTCCTGGAAACAATGATCTCTGCGTGTGCATGGACTGAACACAGTGGCATCGTACGCTGTTCCTGGAAACAGTGATCTCTGTGTGCGCATGTACAGAACACAATGGTGTGGTACACTGTTCCCAGAAACAGCAATCTCTGTGTGTGCATGTACTGAACACAATGGTGTGGTACACTGTTCCTGGAAACAGTGATCTCTGTGTGTGCATGTACAGAACACAATGGCACGGTACGCTGTTCCCAGAAACAGTGATCTCTGTGTGTGCATGTACAGAACACAATGGCACGGTACGCTGTTCCTGGAAACAGTGATCTCTGTGTGTGCATGTACAGGACACAATGGTGTGGTACACTGTTCCTGGAAACAGTGATTTCTGTGTGTGCATGTACAGAACACAATGGCGTGGTACGCTGTTCCTGGAAACCGTGATCTCTGTGTGTGCATGTACAGAACACAATGGTGTGGTACACTGTTCCTGGAAACAGTGATTTCTGTGTGTGCATGTACAGAACACAATGGCACGGTACGCTGTTCCCAGAAACAGCGATCTCTGTGTGTGCATGTACAGAACACAATGGCGTGTTACGCTGTTCCTGGAAACAGTGATCTCTGTGTGTGCATGTACAGAACACAATGGCGTGGTACGCTGTTCCTGGAAACAGTGATCTCTGTGTGTGCATGTACAGAACACAATGGCGTGTTACGCTGTTCCTGGAAACAGTGATCTCTGTGTGTGCATGTACAGAACACAATGGCGTGGTACGCTGTTCCTGGAAATCGTGACCTCTGCGTGTGCATGTACAGAACACAATGGTGTGGTACACTGTTCCTGTGAACAGTGATCTCTGTGTGTGCATGTACAGAAGACAATGGCGTGGTACGCTGTTCCTGGAAATCGTGACCTCTGCGTGTGCATGTACAGAACACAATGGTGTGGTACACTGTTCCTGGAAACAGTGATCTCTGTGTGTGCATGTACAGAACATAATGACGTGGTACGCTGTTCCTGGAAACAGTGATCTCTGTGTGTGCATGTACAGAACACAATGGCGTTGTACACTGTTCCTGGAAACAGCGAGCTCAGTGTGTGCATGTACAGAACACAATGGCGTGGTACACTGTTCCTGGAAACAGTGATCTCTGTGTGTGCGTGTACAAAACACAATGGCGTGGTACGCTGCTCTTGGAAACAGCGATCTCTGTGTGTGCATGTACAGAACACAATGGCGTGGTACGCTGCTCCTGGAAACAGTGATCTCTGTGTGTGCGTGTACAGAACACAATGGCGTGGTACGCTGTTCCTGGAAACAGCGAGCTCAGTGTGTGCATGTACAGAACACAATGGCGTGGTACGCTGTTCCTGGAAACAGTGATCTCTGCACGCATGCGCAGAACACAATAAAACATCTTTTGTGGTCTTTAATTGTCCGCGCCATCCAGACTATAAAAACGGTTGTACCTATTGTTCGCGGACAGGCAGCCTCGTCTCGTCCCACAGTTAGGGGCAGAATCCCAAAAACGTTTTGATTTAATAAATTGGATTTACTTTTTTCTAAATTTGATTGACTTGCTTCTAAATGTGCATTTTATTAATTTTACTATGACACGACCCAATCAATTAACACCCTTGAAAAATGTCCCTCAAATGCGGGAATGGATATTAAAGGTGCTGGCTTTATCACTGCCTGAATGTTTCCAATTTTCTGACGCAGATGAAATGCACTCCAAAATTTGACCACTTCTTTATACAGTCCTGGCCAATAAAAACATTTTTGTATTTTGACAAGAGTTATCCTTACTCCCAAATAACCTCCTCCTGCTAATTATTTCCACAACATTTCCTTTCCAAATCCCACCGGGAATACAACTTGATGACCTGCTGCCCATTTCCCCTCCGCCTGAATGTGTGATGGTCTCCATTTCCTCAGGAAGGCCTCATTTAGAAGATAGCAACATTCTGGGGTCTCTTCAGATTCTGTGTTCTCGATTTGATATTCTAATCGCTGGCTAATGAAGACTAGCATCCCGTATGCCTTCTTTACCATCCTTTCTACCTGTGCTAACAGCTTCAGCGATCCAAGCTCCATTTGATCCTCAGTACTCCCTTCGGACCTACTATTTATTTGGTCCCACCAGACTGTTCCACCATTCATGGGAACGTGGCTGATCCAACATTTCTCACGGCTATGTTCCTGCCTTTTCCCTTTAATCTTCGATTCCCCAACTGATCAAGGATCTATCTCTGATGGAGATAAACTTAAAGCATTAGCCTGCCCTCTCTCCATGGATGCTGCCTGACCCGCTGTGATTTCCAGCATTTTTTGTTTTCAGTACAGATCCCAGCATCTGCAGTAATTAGCTCCCACAAGGATCTCTCTCTCTCAGTCTTAAATATACACAGGGACTCTGCTCCCACAGCTCTCCCTGTGGCTGTTCCATCTTATTTATCCCCAAAAAACAAATCTTAATTTCTCATTTATTACCTCAGCTCGGTGTGTACAACCTCCGTTTGCAATTTTGGGACAGAATTAGTCCTTGTTTTATTACCATTATCTGAATTGCATAATCACCAAAGTTTTCCATCAGCTGCCAATCTATTATCATTATCTATTCTTTGACACTCTTATTGACCTGATGCTCAATTTCAATTTTTTTATGATGTTCCTCGTCTTAAATTCCACTGTCAATCTCAACCATTATTACTTTGTACATGAGATGTGGGGATCTCTGACTAAATTCTGGCCCCTCCCTAACATCCCCAGTGAAGACGGTGATGTGCTGATCAGATTCACTGCTGTTTCAGCATTTCCCTGCATGCACTTTGTCTTATTCACCGCGGGACGTGAGCATCACTGGTCCAGACCTGGCTGGGAACGCTGCCTGTTCCCAGTTGCCCCTCCATAAAGTGTGGGGGTGAGCTGCCTTGTTGAACCGCTGCAGTCCATGTGGTGTAGGTAGACCCACAATGCTGTTAGGGAGGGAGCTCAATGATGCTGACCCAGTGAAGGGACGGTGATATATTTCCAAGTCAGGATGGTGAGTGGCTTTGAGGTGAATGTGCAGGGATTTCCTTTCTCATCTATCTGCTGCTCTTGTCCTTCTGGAAGGTAGAGTTTGTGGATTAGGAAGATGCTGTCTGAGGACCTTTGGTGAATTTCTGCAGTGCATCTTGTAGCTGGTCCACACTATTGCTGCTGAGAAACACTGGTGGAGGGAGTGGGTGTTTGTGGATGTGGTGCCAACTAAGCAGCTGGTTTGTCCTGGATGGTACCAAACTTACCAGCTGTTGTTGGAGTTTCAGTCATCCAGACAAGTGGGGAGCATTCTGTCACACTCTTGACTTGCGCTCTGTAGATGGTGGGCAGGCTTTGGGGAGTCAGGAGGTGAGTTACTTGTAGCAACATTCAAACCTCAAACAAATGTGGCCTTGATATTAAAGGTAGTCAGTCATCCCTCACCCTTGGGAATCAATTAATTAGGGGGCAGCAGTTCTTTAATGCTGGTTTTGAGGAGCTGGAGTTGGGTGCACTTCCCACAGATGCAGATCGCAGGGACACGAGTGGTGACTCTTCCCTCCCACATTCTACAGGAGGTACATTCAACTGCCCTAACCTCCATTCCCACTGTTCTAAATTCCCGAGACTACTGAGAAACTAAAGGAAAATACTGAAACCAGGCAACTTACCAATTGGGGCACAGACCCCTTTTGTTTTGGTGAGAGGAGGAAGACGGTTTGGAGACACTCCCGAGTCATGTTTGGGGGAAAGCAACTGCCCAAATATAAAGCCTTACTTACCCAGCAGTCCCGTGCTCAGTGTGCGCTCCGCCTATACAAGAGGGAAACCTTTATATCCGTTTAAATTGACCTTCCCAACGGCACTCTGGCCCTCACTGTCAGTCCTCCCACTCCAACTGTCACCAGAAAAACACCATCCAGGATGAAGCAGCCGCTTGGTTGGCACCACATCCCCAGACATCCCCTCCCTCCATCACTGACGCTCAGAAGCAGCAGTGGTTACCATCTACATGGTGCACCACAGAAATTCACCAAAGATCCTCAGACAGCACCTTCCAAACCCACGAGCACTTCCACCTCGAAGGACAAGGGCAGCAGATAGATGGGAACATCACCCCCTTCAAATCCCCCTCTGAGTCACTCACCATCCTGATTTAGAAATATATTGTCATTCCATCAGTGTTACAGGCAGCTCAGCATTACCTTCTCAGGGGCAATTCGGTATGGGGGATAACTACAGACTCAGTCAGTGATATCCACATCCCATGAGTGAATAAAACAAAATCATTTCATGGTTTGGAAACAGTCGGACCCTCCTGTGGGCTTCACTGAGGAGTTTTATTTATTCACAATGCAATGAATCCGTGTAACCAGGTATTTTACTGCGTTACTGATCTTCGCTCTGAACCGGGACAATGTTGCTGCATAAATAAATGTGTTCATGCAACAGCTTAAGTTCCGCAGCATATAACCAACTATACTGAAGTTATGTCGAAAAGGCAAGTAGTCAGGATTGATTCCTTGAATGACATAATTTAAGAAATCTACAACAACAATTAACCAGAGGACTATGAAGATCCCAGAGATGGCGAAGAGCAAAATCACAGCCTTCCTTCTGCTCTCCATCTCTGGGTCTCTGTGATTCTCTCCTTTGCTCTCAGCCTTCAGCCTCTTCCGGACTCGACTGGTCACGAAAATGTGTCTGACTGTCAGAGTATTGAGCAACAGAATTAAAGCGAATGGCAGTAAAGGGGTTAACACTGAATCAAGCCAATCTAATACCACCCACCAAGTCTCAGTAAAGTAGCTTAACTTCGTCATACAGTAGAATGGCACATTGTTGATTATCCTCATAGGCTCATATTCAAAAGCGAAGGGGATGTTTTTCAGACAGAACAGGGTGCAGGTTGTTGCCAGAACCACAGTCGCAGCTTTCTCAGTGCAATATTTTGTTCTCAGCTTCTGACAACAAATGGTCACAAATCGGTCAAAGGAGAAAGTGACGGTGAACCAGACAGAGCAGTCCCTGGCAGCACGAGACAGTGCCCCAATAACACTGCACACAGGAGTGATGTCCAGGAAAGTCTGCGGGAAATAATAGAAAGGTAATCTCCATAGTATAACCTCAGTAATAATGACCATCAGATCGGCAGCTGCCATAAACACCAGGTAACGGGTAGTGCAAGGGGAAACACCACAGTTTTGCCTGGAAAGGACTGTAACTGCTAGCAAATTTACTGTGGGAGACAAATGGGAAAAGAAACAACAAATTATTGATCATAAAGACCCCCTACTCATTCCAGAGAGCAACAACAAGGGTTTACCAACAAATTCCCTTGCACTGTGTGACTGGGAGTGGTTGGTTGTGAGTGAGTTTGAGTTTCAGACTTTAACATTCACTCCAGATTGTCCTCCAGCCCAGTCACTCACGAGATTCTAGAGTTTAGACAGATATTCAGATCACAGCCACTCCTAGGAGAGCAGAAGGAAGTTTATGATTTTCTTTTGTTGCATGGTAAGGGACAGAACCCCATCAGTTTCCTCAATCCCGACTCAGTTATAGGACTAGCAATTGGACTGTCAATAATCCAAACTCTCCCCTTCTCCAGAGAAACAGTTATAGCCTGATACCTGTCATTGGACTTAATCCTGATCAGAGCCATGGCAGGATTATAAGACAGGACACCAGAACCTGTGTGAGATTTCAAACACAACTACACCATGTATCTTAAACAAAGGCAGTACAGCAGAGCATGCAGGACTCCCTTCATGACAATGTGGGAGTTTTAGGTTTACTGTGATATTTACACTGTAAATCTACCCACCAACATCTCAATGTGGAGGGACCAGGAGGGCAATCTGTCAACATTTCAATCTCCTGACCAAAGCGTGTGAGGAGGAGAGAATTTCTGGAAGCGATGGTCGATGAAACTTTACAAATCAGAACAAGTCGCAAATTCTTCAAATCCTTTGCTTTGCCAAAAAAAAAGATCAATCTGAGATTGAAAATTCCCAACTGATGCAGCATCCATGACTGTGTGTGTGTGTAAGAGAGTTCCAAACCTTTCCCACCCTTTCCCACCCTCTGTACACAGAAGAGCTTTCTGACATCTCTCCTGAACGCTCTCTGCCCCACTCACAGACTATGATCCTTTGTTCGAAATCTGCAACCAGTAGAAACAGTTCATGTTTTCCTTTTAATATTTTGTTGGACTTCACTCAGATCATCCCTTAACCTTCAAAATTATCGACCAACCTGGCTTCATTTTCGTAATGAAATCAGAAGAAGCGCAGCAGGTCGAGAGCATCTGTGGGAGAGAGCACAGAGTACGGGTCGAGTGACCCTTCTTCAGAACTAACCTGCCTGATCTCTCCTCATACCTTGAAGCCATAACAAACTGGAACAGATGACACAACACTGAGAACAGAAAATGCTGCAGCAGCAGTGAAGTTGGGAGTCTCTGTCAGTGTAGGATTGTACCGAGAATGCTGCTCAGTGAATTGCTGTCACTGTCCCGGTGTCTGGATAAGGCTGACCAGTCAGTGAGCTGGAGGTGTTTTTGTTCAAACGGTAAAACCAGAGAGCAGATCAACAGCAGATTAAGACAAGTTCAATTGTCATAGCGTCATACCTGGGATGCCAGTAACAGCAAGGATGGTGTAGAACACCTTCTGCACGTGATCAATTGGTCGATGCATTTTCCAGTGTGAGGTGATCTGTCCCTTCAGGTAGCTGACAAGTTCCTTGTTTGAGACTCTGAGCTGATGCATTCCCAGAGACGCTGCCTTATACTGTGTGGAAGCTCCTTGGGGAGATCGAGGTGACAGCATTGCTCGGCTTTGTTGCTGTTTTTCACATTTCTGGAAATGAACAAACCCATTACAATAACAAGTGTAATCCTGATTACAGAGGGGGGTTACATGATAATGAAATAACAAAAGCAGAATCTGGAATCTGCCAGCAATAACACTGTCCACTCAAACTCCATGAGCCCTATCCCGAGATCACACCCTAATTCATGATGTGAAGGTGCTGGTGTTTGACTGGGGTGGACACGTTCAACCTGTTGGACTAGAACCTGGTGTTGTGTGATTTTTGACAAATTATTTCAACTGATGCTGCATCGAGACAGTTCATTCCAAGTGTGAACATATGTCTGTGAGCTGTCATCCTGTACTCTAGGGTAGGAGCTGCCCTCTTTAAACAAGAAAATTTCACTCACTGATTGAAATTTGATTCTTCTTACACACTGAATGTGTACATTATTACGAGGTCAGCATTTATTCCCCATTTCCAATTTTCCGGGATCTGAAGTCATATGAAGGTCCATGTAAGGACAACATACTGCCTTTCCTGAGGGAACAGGTCTCAGTGAACAAGATGGACCTCCAACAATT
>NW_025203340.1:0-4832 GCF_004010195.1 Chiloscyllium plagiosum
ATGAAAAAGCATGAACAGCTTCAAAACAAAATAGCATTTAAGTATAAACATGCACATTTCCCATACACAGCAATATTTATATTTAAAACCAAAAGATTCCCACACAAAGCAATATTTATTAATAAACAAAGACGGTTCCAATGCACAACAATATTTACATGAAAACACTGTGCATGCGAATGACTGAGTAAAGAAGTGATCGTACTATAGCCAGATTTGCAGTTGGGACCGAAAATAGGTGGGAAGGCAATTTGCGAGAGGCATGCAGACAGTTCAGAGAGAGATTTTGATCGTTTACGTTAGTGAGCAAAATGTCAATTTAACTTGGGAAAATTTGAAGTTGTTCGTTTTGGAAGGTAGGATAAAAGAGCAGAGAATCATTTCAATAAGAAAACGTTGGGGAAAGTGGCAACACAAAGATAGTTTTCGTAGTTATGAACAAAATACAGGAAACGTAAGACCCAAGTGCAGCAGGCTGCTAACTACGATAAAAGCTCACTGTATTAGTGGCGAGGTAAGAGCATGGACAGAGGATTGGCTGACTGGCAGAAGGCAGAAAGTTGCAATAAAGAGGTCTTTTTCAGGTTAGCGAATGGTGGTGAGTGGAGTTCCACGGAGGTTAGATTGGGACCACGAGTATTCATGAAATGCATTAATGATCGGAATGATGGAGGTTATTTTTGCAACGCTTGCACACGTTGCAAAGGTAGGTGAACAGCGTGGACTGTTAAGGAAGTGGCAAATGGAATGTAAGTGAGAGTTTATGAACTTAGGTCAGAAGAATAGATGTGCAGAATATTTCCTTGTGACGGAAAGTCTTTGAAACCCTGAAGCAAAAGATTCCGGCGTCCTTTTACAGGATAATACACCATGACTACTAACTATTCTCTTAGTGAGCGATATTCCACTGGTATGCTGTTCCAATTAAAACAGGTCCCATCTCTATAAACATAAGTAATAAGAAAAAAATAAATTATAAATTAATCTCTCAAATTTCGCACAGATCTTTTGGAATGCTCTGCCGTCTCCGCTGTCTCTCAGTCTATTTTCTGATCCCAAGTCACAAACGCCTGCTTTCCGCTGATCCTACTGTCAGGGATGTTTTGTCTGTAATTTATTTTGTCTATAATATTAGCTGAAAGTGCCATGGTACCTTTTATAGACAGGTGATGCTTTCTGTGAGAGCTGAAAGTTGTTACCTCCTCAGATGGCAGTTGGCTGCCTCCAACTTTCCAAATGCCCTCATCTTTAACACCCTTGATGACCTATTAATTTCTTTGTAATTGGGATGGTTTGAAATAGACAAAACCATCAGATTTAAATTTAATTAGTTTTGGTGTTTCGAGCCTGGTTTAAATCAATTGATTAATATTCAGGTTGGTTGCCTTAACACCAAAACAACCCTAAGGTTTCCATTCACACAGCCATCTGGTGCACGTTTCAATTTCAGAACTGGCTGTAATGTTCAGCTGCTAACACACACCTTTTTCTGTGCAAATCCTAAAGCTTAGAAAAGCACTTTACCTTTTAAAGGGACCATGCACTTTTTTCTCCGATCATTTTTACAAAGGAATTCTCGCTTCCTGCCTTCCACGTCTCGAGTAATCTACACAACATCATAATAAGTAGAAAACACATTGTTAGCATTCGTTTAAAGATAGCTAGAATACAAGAGTAGAGACACATTGCTGTGGCTTCATAAGGCTCTGGTCAGACCGTGTTTGGAATATTGTGAGCAGGTTTTGCGCCTCTTGTTGAAGGAAGACAATGCTGACATTGGAGGTGGTCTGAAGGACGTTTATAAGAACGTCATATTCATCTGCTCCCTATATTAAACTCTGCCATTGTTCCCACATGTCGATAAGATTTTGAGGTTTGTTGCGTCTGTGTGAGTATGTGTATTCCTTTCATGTGTTGACGAGAACTGAACACAGTACCTCAGTTGTATCCTCACCAAAGTCCTGGAAAGCTCCAACATGGCTTCATATAACCTGCACCAAGCCTGATATAGGCATGTGTCCCGTGTGTCTTCTGAACTACTCTGCTAACATGAAATGCCATATTCACGAATCTGTGGACATGTATCCCAAAATCCCACTGTTCCTCTGAGCTTCCTAGTGCCCTGGTTTTCATTGAATGTTCCCTTGTCGTGCTTAGTTAGTTTGTTTTAGGTCTTCTAATTGAAATAACAGTTCACCGTTCAGGTTTTCTGGGGAAGAGATACTGATACTTAGCTCTTTTCCAGATTTACATACAATAGTTCATTGAAGGCAATCTGTGCACCGTGATCTGCTGTCTGGTTCTGTCGCCATTTTCAGTAGAGGAAGTGTCATTGTGAGACAGAGACAGAACCACACCCTGAAAGACACAGAAACACGCCAAAACACAGAAATGCTGTCAGTTACACAATGTCACACAGAGAACAGAATAAGGAACCCCTAAAGAAATCATCTCGCCAAACAGTGGGCTGCAGGAGCATACCGACAAACAGTAACAATCCCAAATGCGTGTGCACACACATGCACATCCAACGACACTCCCACTCCCCAACCACACACACGCAACCTCACAACATCACAAAACTGGTCCTTTTTATTCTCAAAGCTTTTCCATTTCTCAAGGATACTGTGCCCTTGATTTTTTTATTCCACATGGGTCATAAAACCCGCCCGGTTTCAAATAGACTGGTTTGGTACAGAGATTAAAGGGAATTGCGAGGCCTTTTGTTTATATGTAATCAATTGAGACTTCAGGCCAAAGTGGTCATATATTAGAAGTGACCTATATAATGAAAGGGGAGGGGTCAGCTCTCGAGCTGATCTGAGGAGGAAGTAGTCCAGCTCTGTGGAACCTCTCTCTCTCCTTCTGCCTTCTAACTTCAACCTGTCAACATTTATTCCATTTCTTACTTTTTTATTGGGACCGTTGTGAGTATTTAGAACAGCATAATGAAGTCTTGTTTGGAGAGATGATTTCTGTAGAGTTTTTTTTTTAATTCAGTTCTTTCTGTTTCATTGTGTAATTTTGTGAATACACCTTTATCTGTTTGAAAACCTGGTAGTCAACCTCGCTAAGTTACAGATAATTTTCACTGTGCACTTACCGAATCAAATTCCCAAGTCCTTGTCTGGGTTGCCAGCTCAAGAATGTTTTGAGTGGTCTGGCGTAGTTCAGAACAATACAAACACACACACACACTGAACCCCCCCCCCCCCCCCTCACCCACACACACACCCACACGTGCATGCAAGCACACATGCACACACAAACTGACAAACTGAGATATGGGAACACACAGACACAGAAACACACCCCCACGCAAAATTACAATCAGACTGAGACATAGAAATATACTAAGAAACAGGAACGCATCAAACCCATCCACACACCCAAGCTACCCCCTACACAAACACATCCCCAAACTCCCTCCCCGCCTTCCAAATGCACATAAACACACAGATATGGCAATAAACTAACACAGAAACACACCCACACCCACACACTCACCGAAGAATACAATAGTACTAAAGAATATGAACATACCGACCCATAGACACATTAACACACCCACACCTTCACACTCTCACACACACAGAAACACAGTTGCACTGAGATATCGCAACAGATGGATACATAGACATGTACATATTTTACAAATCCTGCAATATAGGAACACACTTCCAAACAGACACTGAATCAAACCCAGATCTTCACTCCCACAAAGAAATGAAATCATATTGAGATAGTAGACACGAACCTGCAAGAATTACATAAACATGCCTGTACACACACACAGGAGCACACTCAACCACAGTTATAGAACTACACACACAGTTAGATACAGGCATAGAGCAACAATCATTAACAAACTCAGAAACACACCCACACAAAGACACATTGAGATCCTGCTGGACGCACAGAAAATCTTAACGTACAAACCAATAGACAAATACCGTCTCATTAACACACTCACCTACTTATACAGGAGCACGGCCAGGCAGACAGACACACCCTGCATTCGCGCAATAACACACCTGCACTCAAAGACAGACACACATAGAGTCACAAAGCTAGTTAGGCACGCTGACACACGCAAGCAGCAACAGCATATACTGCAGACAAATAGAAACGTAACAAACACCACATGCAAAACTCACAGAGATACACAGGAACATATCCAAATTAAAAGAAACTGAGGAATTTTCACAGAGTGACATCCCCACAAAGGTAATGAAGCATACCCACTCAAAGACATACACACAGACACTCACATACTGAAAGATCAATGCGCGCGCACACACACACGCGCATGAAAACAATCAAAGAGCAGGAGAGGGAGGGACGGACGGCTCATTTACAGAACTGTTATGAGTTTTGTATCAAGGTTTTGCTGGCAGTGTCCGTATCTTCTGTGTTTTGCAAAATTACGTCCTGGGTTAAAAGTAGTGAATGAAGGGACCGGGAATGCACTTCAGCTAATGAACGTGAACATATACGAAACTGAGAACACAAATGTCTGACATCGTCAATGCGAGGAAAAGAGGCAGAGAGAGACAGAGACAAAGAATGAGTTATACAGAGAGAGAGGTAAAGAAACAGAGATAGAGAAAGCCAGACACAGACCAAGTCAGTGAGATCGGAACAGATTAAGAGAGAGAGCGCGGGTGAGACACAGAGAAAGACTGACAGCAAGAAATTCAGAGAGAAGGAGAGAGAAAGATACAGAGATGGAGAAAGAGAGGGAGTGATGGATAGAGACAAAGACACACAGAAAGAGGCAGATAAATAGAGAGATGGCAATATCCTTGGATGGGATTAGCCAGGAGGTGGGC
>NW_025203340.1:5657-8423 GCF_004010195.1 Chiloscyllium plagiosum
TCCATTGAGAGCAATCTGTGCACAGTGACCTGCTGTCGGATTCACTCATCTATTTTCAGGAGAGTGAGAGTCATGATGAAACAGAAATATAACCAGATCTTGAGGGACACGAAACACACCCACACCATCTCAGAAACATACACACAGATACTAAAATACACCCGCATGCACAAATAAAGTCAAGTTGAGACTTAGCAACATATCTATAAGCAGAAACAGGAACACATCCCATCCTCCACCCCAAACACACAAACACATACAGAAACAGATTCAAAAGGAGATATGGGAAACCAACTACACACAGAACTATAACCAGATCCTGAGGGGCAGAGAAACAAACCCTCACGCTCACACGCACACACACACAAACACACAGATGAATATAATCAGACTGCAGTATGTAACCACACCGACACACTGATGCATTAACACACCCAGACTTCACACACACATCCACGCACAAAAAGGCAGTCATACTGAGATATAGGAATAGACTAACACAGAGATACAGAACACTTACATACACACGTTAAAAATTCTTTCTATTTAAAGAAATACAATTACACACAGTCACATAATCACACACACAACCACACACACATATTGAAATGAAGTCATGCTGAGAGCTATTGCACATCAACATGCAAAACCACACATACAATTAGATATGAAGATCGAGCGACACTCAGAAAAAGATAGACCCATACCCACAGAGAAGAGCAGAGAGATCCTGCTCGGGGCACAACAATATCTTGACACATTGACAGACAGCCAAACACAGTCTGAACAACGCACTCATCTGCTTCATTAGGAGCACAGCCGGTTAGAGACACGGCCGCACTCTTGCAATCATGCACCAAAAGTCAGGGATACACGTTTAGAGCCACTGAGCCATCATTACATGTTGACAGTGACATACACACACACACACTCAGAAGCACAAAAAACATGGTATTAGGAATGTAACCACACACACAGATATGCACAGATACAAACAAACAGATGCACATGTGCAAATCACACACATATACATTTTGCAACGGGCACAGTCACAAATAGTGACACAAATATACCTCACCGTCACAGCAACACTCCTTCACAGATTCAATAGCATACCCAAACACATAAACACTGCAATATGTAGTCACTAAAATACTACCCAACACAGACTCACAGAGGGAACCCCACACACGGGGGCAGAAACGCACTCACAATGTGTCAAACGGATATATCCAAAGACAACACTGGAGAACAGACACATAGAGTGATATCCCCACACAGGCAGTGATACACACACACACAGAGACCCTCACAGACCGCAAGTGAAACACACAAATACAAACTCCCTCACAGCGACCGGGAGAGAGAGGCAGACAGTCAAAGTGCATGGGGATAAAGGGACAGTGAATTTACAGAAATGTAATTAATACTATGTCAAGTACTGTTGTCTGCGTATGTGCATTTTCTATTTTCCAAAATCACCTCCACGGCTAAAATCAGTGAATGAAGAGATGTAGAAGTGGTTTGAGCCAATTCATTTGAGCAAGTGTTAATCTGCCACAACACGTGTCTGATGTGGTCAATGTTAGAAAACAAACCATGAGGTAGAGACAGAGAGCAAGCATGAGACAGACAGAGAGACAGAGGTAGGGGGAGACAGAGACAGAGGGAAACTGACAGCAAGAAATTAAGAAATGGGAGAGATGCAACCAGAGTGAAAGAGAGTGAGAAAGAGACGAAGAGAGGGACAGAGGCAATGACATGCAGAAAGAGGCGGAGAGAGATAGAAGGCAATAACCTTGTGATGGATGTAGACGGGAGGTGGACTCAACACACACTATCAAAACTGAACGTATGTGCATGGAACAATAACCAATTCAGATGAGGTGATCACCAGCAAACGGAGACTTTCTGTTACTGAAATAAAGCGTTTATAGCGAGCTAATAGAGAGAGACTGACAATCACCATAGTGCAGCATACATCTGCTTCTGTCCCTCCCCCTTCTCTCCTCCATGTGAAATGCACAGACCCCTCCTGCCGCTCTTAATCACTCATCCACACGGCAGTCCATGAAGACTCAATGTTCCAGCTGAGGCCATCAGTCAGAGCCAGTACGTCATTTGGAATCACTCCCCCAGCCTCTATCCATCCTACCCGGCCCCTGACAGTTACCGTTCCTCCCTTAACTGCTGTCCCTTTGTCACGTCTTTTTCTATTTCTAAATGGTGAGGTGCATGGATTCTTGTTAAACCTGGGAGATTGGTATCATTATCAGGGACAGACAGGAATATAGAATTGGATACTTTAGAATGGGATAAGCCGTGATATGCTGGAATGGCAGGTGGACCAGATTTGAAGGGCTGAATCGCCAACTGCTCCTCATTGTCTCTGTGTCTCCAAATGTGTAAATCTGTCTGGTGACCCACCCTGCTTCCCCACTCCTCATCCACATTAGGCCGTTCAACTCAATCCATGTGCTTGTGATGATGGAATTTTGGCCGTACGTTGCAATTACCGAACACTGCCGGTGCCTGGGGACCTCTCCCAGTTCTTTCGCTGAGTCATTAAGTGAAGAATTTATGTAAAACGTTGTTGCAACGCATTCCTGAACTTCACTCTGAACTTGGACAGAGTCACTGCATAAAATAGTGTGTTCGTGCTGCAGCTTAAAACACTCAGCATTTCTGCAGCGAACATAAAATCCTTTAGAGAGCTGTAGTTCCAATGGTATCTTCCTTTAATGCGAAAGTATAAGATGTTTGAAC
>NW_025203341.1:0-3871 GCF_004010195.1 Chiloscyllium plagiosum
ATGTATTTTTCTCTGAGGTGGAGGATCCAGGACCAGAAACCATAGGATTGGGGTAATAGTGGCAAGACTTAATCGGGAACGACAATGCAACCTTTTCATGAAACTGATAGTACGGAATGAGCTATTAGTGGAAGTGGTGGTGGTTGGTACAATTACAGCATTTAGAATATAGAACATAGAATATAGGGAAATACAGCACAGAAAGCCCCGGAGGCCCAAGATGTTGTGCCGAGATGTAATCCGAATGTAAAATATGGTAATTTAACCTACGTACCACTCAAATCACTGCTATCCGTGTGCATGTCCAGCAGTCTCTTAAATGTTCCCAATGACTTCGCTTCGACCACCTCAGTTGGCAACGCATTCCATGCATTCAAAGCAGTCGGCGTAAAGAACCTACCTCTGGTGTCTCCTATATACCTTCCTTCTAATATCTTCAAACTTTGACTTCTCTGACCAGTCAATCCTGCGCTGGAGAAAGTTCTCTGGCTATTGACTCTATCTAGTCTTCTCATAGGTTTGTATACCTCGATCAGGTCTCCTCTCCAGAGAGAAAATTCCGAGTTTATTCAAACCCTCTTCATAAGCCAAACCCTCCAGTCCATTCAGCATCCCGGTAAACCTTCTTTTAAAACCTCTGCAAAGCCTCTGTATCTTTCCTGTAGTCGGGCGACCAGAACTGGACACAATATTCCAAGTGTGGCCTCAACAGGGAGTTATGGAGATGCAGCAAAACCTCGCGGCTCTTAAACTTGATCCCTCTGTTAATGAAAGCCAAAACACCATATCCTTTCTTAACGACCCTATGCACTTGGGTGGCAACTTTAAGGGAACTATGTACTTGCACATCCAGATCTCTTTGTTCCTCCACACTGCCAATAATACTGTCTTTAATCCTATATTCAGCATTCGATCTCGACCTTCCAAACTGCATCACTTCGCATTTATCCAGGTTGAACTGCATCTGCCATTTCTCAGCCCAGTTCTGCACCCTGTCTGTGTCGCACTGTAGCCTGCAGTCGCCATCCATACAATCGACGAAATCGATGGTACCTCCAACCTTTGTGTCATCTGCAAATTTACTAACGCACCTCTCAACCTCCTCATCCAAGTCATTTATAAAACCTGCAAAGAGCAGAGGCCCAAGAACAGAGCTCTGCAGACCCCACTCAACGCTGTCCTCCAGGCAGAATATTTTCCATCTACAACCACTCAGTGCCCTCTGTCAGCCAGCCAATTCTGAATCCAGATAGCCAAATCTCCCTGTATCCCATACGTCCTGAATCTATGAATAAACCAACGATGGGGAACCCTATCAAATGCCTTGCTGTAATCCATATGCACCACATCCACTGCTCGACCGTCATCGACCTGTCTTGACACCTCCTCAAAGATCTCAATAAGTTTCGTGATGCATGACCTGCCCCTCACAATGCCATGTATTTAAAAGGCATCTGGCTGAGTATATAAATAGGAAGAGTTGAGAGGAATATGGGCCATTGTTGGCAAATGGGACTAGATGAATTTATGATATCTGGATGGCATAGACGAGTTGGATCAAAGGAACTGTTTCTGTGGTGTACAATTTTTGTGACTCCATAATTAACTGACGTATCATGCCTGAACTGATGCTGCTTTTCAAACTCAATAACCAATGAAAAATGTTACTGAGGAATTGTCGATTGCCTGTCTTAGATTCCTGTGATCACGAGCACCCCCAAAAATCAACAATAATGTATCATTTGGAAGAACTGTGTGAGATGTCAAGTGAGCCCTTTCTTGCTGTTGAGAACAAGAAGTTGTCTTTTCCAAGCAAAACCTGGTGACGCTGATGAGATTATTACTCGTAACTGGCAAAACATTTCTTAATGGGGATTAATGCTCAGTACGATGCTCATTATTACTTAATCTTGCCCCACCCGCTGAACAGAATCTAAGTGTGGAGAAATTCCGACACTGGCGTTCAAGGATTCTTGCGGAACCAGCTCGTCACTTGCTTCTCCGGACATCTACATTGGACATCCGAAATCTCCATCTGTGGGTGTGCTCAATGGGCAACAGTCACATTCACCCCCTGTCTATGGATACTGGCATCCAGAATCTGACATATGTCAACCTTTCCACATCATTGCAGCTCAGCAACAACCTTCTTACAATCCATGTTTGTACCACTCGGTTACTGGGACAATTTGCACAAAAGAACAATTGCCCAGCTCACCGATTGGATGTGGCTGCCTCATTGCTCCTGCAGCTGCTGTGGTTCCATGTCACATGATGCATGATCAGATTTAATCAACTGGATCGGGTCATGGCCCAGGAAAGGAACTGAGAGTTCCCATACTGTGCATAAATGTGGAAGTATTTGCATGTGTGTATGCCTGAATTCAGGGGTGTCTGTAAGTCTGAGAGTGTATGTCTAAGTAGATGTGCATTACTTTTGCGTATGTGTGTGAATGCATGCAAGTGTGTGTGTTTCTGAGAGTGTGAATGTATCTGATTATAGTCCAACAGTTTTAATTGGAAGCACTAGCTTTCAGAGTGCTGCCCCTCATCAGTTGGTTGTGGGCGCAGCGCTCCGAATGCTAGTGCTTCCAATGCAACCTATTGGACTATAACCTGGTGTTGTGTGATTTTTAACTTTTCACACCCCAGTCCAACACCGGCATCTCTAAATCAAGCATATCTCTGTGAGAACGCAAGTTTGTGTATCTGTATATCTATGTTAATGTGCCAGACTGTTGTGTGAATGTTTGTGAGAGGACTTGTATGTCTGAACGTGAGTGCATGTGTGTGTGCTTGTGAGTGTGTGCATGTGTATATTTGACTCTGTGACTCTATGTGTGTGTGAGAGAGAGAGAGACAGAGACACATAGACAGTGGCTGTCAACAGAGTTGCAGAGAGACAGAGACAGAGGGAAAGGCAGAGGGGAGGTGGGGGTGTGGGAGAGAGACAGAGCCAACCATAATCGCAGAGACAGAGGGATATGAACAGACAGCGCAGAGGCAGTCAGAAAGGGGATGGGAGAGAGAGACCCACACCGGTAAAGACAGAGACATCGTCAAGAGGGATGGAGAAAGAGAGTGACGAACACACAGTGGGAAAATCAGATAGGGAAAGGGGCGGTGACAAACCTGGAGACCGTCAGTAAAAGAAAGACAGGCCCAGAAGCAGAAAAGAAGAAGCAGACTTCAAGTGGGGAAAACATAAGATAGAGCTTGATGTTGTTGAGAGAGATAGTAAGAAATGAAACATGAGTGGAGACGAGGGAAGAGAGCGCTGAAAGAGAGACGCAAAAAAGACAACAAAACAGAAAGACAGCAAGACACATAAACAGGAGGGCACAAGAATGAGGGAGGAGGAGACAATGTAGAAGAGAGAGAGAGAGAGAACGATAAATAAAAAAGGATGCAAATGGAGAAAAACGAACAATTCAAAAACATGAAATTACTGAAAAAAAGAGTGAGCGACACCATGAGGGAGTGCAGGACAGAGAAACGGAAAAAAAGACAGGCAGGGGGAGAGTGACGAAGAGAGAGAATGGAAGAGTTAATCATCTAAATAAGTGCTAGAATCCGACACAATCCACAAAACCCAGAGCACAGTGATCACCCAGAGATTCATCTATTTTTTTGTCGTAGTGGTTTGACCTCTGTAGCCTTTTGGAGATAAGAATCACATTTCAATCAGTAAGTGAAATGCCCTTATTTGAAGAAGGCAGCTCCGACTTGAGAGTACAGATGGACACGTCTGAGATATGCTTTCATACTTCGAACAAACTGTCTTGATGCAACATCAGTTGAAACAAATTGTGATCTTGGGATAGGGCTCATGATGTTTGAACGGACTGTGCTATTGCTGGCAGATTCCAAA
>NW_025203341.1:4622-8425 GCF_004010195.1 Chiloscyllium plagiosum
AAGTCTGCGACACCATGCAACATGTTGGCGGCTGATCGGCAAACTCCGTCCCCATTTCCCACTTTCCCCCAAACACGATGACGCCTGTAATTCAAAGAACAAAATTGAACGCGTTCATGAAAACGTTCAATATTTAGTCGTCAGTGACCTTCCGCCGCAGAGATTTCTGCAGGCTCTCCATTCTCTGGGTGAAGAGTTTCTGCTCATCTCAGTCCGAAATAGCCCATCATGTATCTTCATGTTATGACCCCCTGGTGTATACTCCATAATTACCTAAAGCAACCTTCCTGCGTTTAGCCTGTCTACTCCTGTTAGAATTTGATAGTTTTCTATGAACGACCTCGTAATTCATTTAAACCCAGTGTATACAATCCCAACTGAATCAGTCTCTTTTCATACATCTGTCCTGCCTTTCCAGGAATTAGTTCGTGAAACATTTTCTGTGCTCCGTCCATCGTCAGAACATCCTTCCACAGATAAGGAGACCACAGCGCCACATACTCTTCCAGGTTTGGTCTCAACAAGACACTGCACATTTTCAGCAATCCATCCCTTGTCCTATAACTCGAATTCTCTCGCTATGAGGACCAAAACACCATTTTATCACTTGCTGCACCTTCTTGTTTACTTTCAGCGAGAGGTGTAGAAGGACACCAGCTCTTGTTTTAATGTCTACTGCTTTTCGATCAGCAACTATTTTATTCTGGACCAGTCACTCTCTCAGAGTCACAGAGTCAGAGACATACTATACGGAAACAGATGCTTTTCTCCAACTCATCTATACGAGTATCTTTCAATTAAAGAGTGCCACCTGTCGACCCTGGCACATATCGCTGCAAATTTTCCTATCTATGTACCTGTCCAAATGTGCCTAAAATATATAATTATGCCCACCGCTACCACTTCCTCTGGCAGCTCGTTCCATCCCTGCACCACCCTCTTTGTAAGGAAATTCCCTCTCTGGGCTGATTTGAATCCTTTCTCTTTAACCTTAAACCAATGTGCTGTAGTTTTTGACTCTCTGCTCTGGGAAAAAAATCTTGGCAATTCACTTTATTCCTGCCTCTCATGACTTTGTAAATGCCGTAACGTGACCACTCATCTGGCATTTTCTGGAAGAAAAGTCTCAACTTATCTAACCTCTGCGTATAACTCAAACCCAACAGTATCAAGAACATTCTTGTGAATTGAATCTGCAATCTTTCTCAGAAAACATCATTCGACTGAAAGCAAAAGGACCAGAACTGTGAAGGAGTATTCTAAAGGTGGCCTACCCAATGTCCAACACAACTTCAAGGTGATGTCCCAAAGCCGATAGTCAATACTCTGACAAGTGAGGTCAAGAATGCAAAATGGCTTCTTCACTATCCTATCCCCTCTGACTCAACTTTCAATGAACTGTGCACCTGCACCGCAAGTTTCCTCTGTTCAACAACTCTCCCCAGATTCGTGCTATCTTGGAACCAATGGGGCATGTCCTGGATTATTAATGAAGGTGAGATCCGCAACACATGCTGCTCAGAAACGGAGTTGTGCTTATTGCAAACGCCAGATACATTTCCAATTGTTTGACACTCACCTCTGCTCATCGCAGTTATTCATCTCTGTCGGCTACAGCTTCTGCTCCTGCAGTTGCGCTAAGTGATCTGAGAAGACGATGACATCAGCACATGCATCCAGCTTCAATTTAACATGATGTTGCCAGAACTTGAAGCGTCTCTCGGAAAACAGGGGCTCACACCCATTCTCAGATTGTTAGACAGAGAGAGATCGAAATTGCACCAACAGAGAAATCAAAATGGATAAGATATAGATAAAATTTAGAAAGAGATAGTAAAATAATCGAGGACTTGAAGAATAAGGCAAGGACAAAATTGCAAAAAAAAAAGAGAAACGGAGAAAATGGAAGGACGGACACGCAGAGAGTGAGAACGTGAGACTGATTTATATAGAGAGAATGACAGTGGAAGACGCAGACAAAAGAAACACAGGGCAAATGAAAAAGAAAAACAGAGGAAGGCGATAACAAAGGGAGATAGCCATGGAGAAGCTTGGGATTGACTTGGGTGTCTGTTTAGGATTTCTCCTGATGAAGGTGGGAGACACATTCATGTTCCGGATATGAGCGCATATCAACTCAAACCTGCAGGTGACATTTATTGGATGGTGCAGGGATCCGGTTCCATGGAGCAGAATCTATTGATACCATTGATTGCATCATGGGCCGGGGACAAAACACTCAGAACAGAATGAACTCTGAAGAGACTAATATAGCGGGACCATTCAGAAGATGCTAACCAATAAAGAGATCTCACATAGAATACACTGAACAATACAGAGACATCACTCTGAACGCATCGACCACTAGAGAGACATCGTATCGGAAGAACTGATCATCAGAGACATAATTCAGAAGTAACTGACATATTGGGAATCTTTGCTTCGGCTGTGATAGCAGTACTGACTAGCTGCCTGGTCCTGTGCGATTCACTGAGCTCTGAAATCTAGCAGGAGCCTGAGCAAACTCAGTGATCTCTATGCAGCATTACAAGGATCCAGGATGGTAGTGCAGGACAGCTTTGGGAGAGACATGGACGAACCGGCTCGGAGTTCCCTGCTCGGTGCTCCATCAGGCTCTTCTGTCAGTACAGACTAACTCTCTATACGCACCCAAAGACCTTGCTCAGAGCACTCACAACCTTCGTGCTTGTGCTGGAAAAGTTGAGGAGCAGAGATTTCTGACGCCTTTTGATAAACATAATGGTTTTCTCCATGGAGCTGATGTTGATGATAGGCGGAATCTGAATGAAAACCTTCTGCTGCATCACTGCATCCGATTCCTTTGCATCTACCATTGCAGTTGGAGCGGGGAGCAGAAGGTGCAGGGTCAGCTGGCACCCAAATGACATTGAAGACAAGTATGGTTTATATCATTGTAAAGTATATGGTAAAGAACATCACAACATTGTAGGAACAGGGTGGGAACGAGGCATTAAGACGCAGAAACAATTGACAGCTGAGACAATTCAGATCATCATGATTATCCTTCCAAGCAATACAATCATGGTAAGTTAAACCGTTGCTCTACTTAATTCTTTTACCCTGAATATTACCCCATCATCAATAATCTATCAGTCTTGATCATGGAAATACTCACACGCTGACTTTAAACTTTCTGTCAGAGCAGGACAAAATTCAGACACACTGAGTAAGAAGAATTTTTGACCATCATTCCAAAATGGTAATGCATGATTCTGGATTCCACCATCAATAGAAACGTCTTACCACTTTATAGCGTTAATAATTTTTCCAATCAGTGTTAAGTATTGTGTAGAATACCATAGAATCCTTACAATCTAGAAATATAACTTTCAGCTCAACAAGTCCGCAGTGACCCTCCAAAAAGCATCCGATCCAAAACCCTCACCCACCCTGTCATCCAACAAAAAGTATCCGGTCAAAACCTTCTCCCTATCCGAACATCGTGCATTTTCCCACAGCGAGCACAACTAACCCGCATGTGGAAATTAGCAAGGTCTATCGAAATAACTTGCATATCTTTTGATTGTGGGAGGAAGAGTGTGGTGGTGGAAATTCACAGCAGTTCAGACAGCATCCTAGGAGCCGAAGAATCAACATTTCTGGCATAAGCCCTTCATTAGGAATGAGGCTTGTGGGCCGGGGCGGGACTGAGATATACATGGGAGAGGGTGGGGCTTCGGGAAGGGAGCTGACAATGCATTAGGTAAATGAAGGTAGGGAGAATATGGTATATTGGAGAGGAGGGTGGAGTGGATAGAGAT
>NW_025203342.1:0-3708 GCF_004010195.1 Chiloscyllium plagiosum
TCTTTGCTATCTCAGGAAGTTTCGTTCTGCTGTAGATGACAAGTGTGCTAAACCTTGTAATGAACAGACTGACAAATCCTACTTATTATCGAGGAGATCTTGGAAATCCAGCATATAGTGCTGTCGAAACGGGAGCCATGCTGAGGTATTTGAGTTGCTGTTCAAACACATGCATCTACGCAGCGTCCCAGAGAAAATTCAGAGAAGAATTTGTCACTGTTTTGAAATGGCCCTGTGCATTCATTTTAAAGTGCTCAGAAATGAAAGGAAGACAGCGGAGAATACCTGGATTTGAATTTCAGTCATGTTCTGTATGAGGCTTGGACTCTTTTGTCATACCGGCATAAAGATTATTAATTGGTAGAAAAGAAAAAAAAATCAGTGTCCGTTCAACTTTTCATTTTCCACAAGAATGTGACGCTTGTGTTATTACACATTTCATTGGCCGAGTCATTGCTGGGAGAATAATTATATTTTCCCGTTGTATGTAAATGGTTCCATAGATAGTGGAACAGTGCAAATTTCCTCATAATAAATTAAGAACAGATTCTAGACCCTCAGTATTTCTTCATTACAATATAAACATAGAAGGTTTTTGCATTTTTCACTTAATTTCACATGTAATTTAATCGGTAAAAATATTCAATTGAATTCAAAACATACTTTAATTTCACATTGCGTTAAAAATACAGACAAAATAAATGTAAAAGCAAATGCTTTACTGCCACTCCAGGGAAATACGTGGCAAAATGTTATTTATGTATATATAGCTGCTACTAATTAACTGGTACAATGTAATAGCATGCATTAAACACACTCCGGCAAAGGAAAATGAAGACAAACCGATTTTCCCACAAGTAATCGTATTAGCAGGAGCCGAGACAGGTGCAGTGGCTTCCAAATCTAGCCTAAAGGCCCCAAAAACTGCACAAAGCTGAAACTATAAAACTTATTTCAGTGTGAGCTTCACCCTAAACATTCTCGCTGTTTGTATTGTTCCACCTTTGAATAAAAATCAAGTCCTCACATGTGTATCACTTCATTGACTTTGGTCCCGATGCTCGATCTTAACGTTCTTCATTAAAGAAAACCCGTCAGCATATACTTCTTAAAGCGAGAGTATCCTCACAATACACCCCAACCGCCACTCCCCAAAAAATGAATCATCAATATGCAGATGGCTTTACTTTGAAACTTTCCATTCGAAATGCAAAGAGAACATAGTATTGTGGAGATACAATTTCATGTCACAAAACTCAATCTTTGAATGAAATGAACATCCTTCCGCTGGAACTTTTGGATGGTTTGCAGTTCTAGAATGTGCACAATAAGGGAAGATGATTGCACTTGAGAAGTTCTCCAGCAGATCGAGCAGAACGTTATCTGGGATCGAGCAAATCACTCATGAAGAGAGATAGCTTAGATTGATATCACTAGCATTGTCGCTGAAGGAATTGTGAGTGGGTGTATATGAAAAATAAGAGAAAGTGAGGACTGCAGATGCTGGAGGTCAGAGCTGAAAAATATGTTGCTGGAAAAGCGCAGCAGGTCAGGCAGCATTCAAGGAGGAGGAGAATCGACGTTTCGGGCATAAGCCCTTCTTCAGGAATGAGGAAGGTGTGCCAAGCAGGCTAAGATAAAAGATAGGGAGGAGGGACTTGGGGGGTGGGGGCGTTGCTAATGCGATAGGTGGAAGGAGGTTAAGGTGAGGGTGATAGGCCGGAGACGAGGTGGGGGTGGTTATCTCAGTCCTAACACTCGGACTCAGCACAGCCTTCTTGACGTGCAATCTTCTTCCCGACCTCTCCGCCTTAACCATTCTCCGGCCTATCACCCTCACCTTAACCTCCTTCCACCTATCGCATTAGCAACGCCCCCACCCCCCAAGTCCCTCCTCCCTATCTTTTATCTTAGCCTGCTTGGCACACCTTCCTCATTCCTGAAGAAGGGCTTATGCCCGAAACGTCGATTCTCCTCCTCCTTGAATGCTGCCTGACCTGCTGCGCTTTTCCAGCAACATATTTTTCAGCTCTGACCTCCAGCATCTGCAGTCCTCACTTTCTCTTATTTTTCATATACACCCACTCACAATTCCTTCAGCGACAATGCTAGTGATATCAATCTAAGCTATCTCTCTTCATGAGTGATTTGCTCGATCCCAGATAACGTTCTGCTAGATCTGCTGGAGAACTTCTCAAGTGCAATCATCTTCCCTTATTGTGCACATTCTAGAACTGCAAACCATCCAAAAGTTCCAGCGGAAGGATGTTCATTTCATTCAAAGATTGAGTTTTGCTAATCA
Source organism: Chiloscyllium plagiosum (assembly GCF_004010195.1). Lineage (NCBI taxonomy): Eukaryota > Metazoa > Chordata > Chondrichthyes > Orectolobiformes > Hemiscylliidae > Chiloscyllium > Chiloscyllium plagiosum. The sequence goes on from NW_025203342.1 coordinate 2,303, forward strand.
CTAAGACATGGTAGTCGAGATAGTGGTGTCGGAAAAGTACATCAGGTCAGGCAGCATCCAAGGAGCAGGATAATTGACGTTTCGGGCATAAGCACTTCATTCCATCACCACACTGTCGACACTGATCTCGAGCAACTGCAGTCATCACTTTCGACTAAGCCATGCCAGTCAGTCAGCAACTTCTCTCTCTCGTTGCTCTGCTAATATACTTCTCTCTCTCTCTCTCTGCCTATCTCATCCCTCTCTCGCTCTCTCTCTCTCTCTCTGATCTTCCTTTCTCTATTTCTCTGACAAACTTAAGTTTTTGAGTACCTCCCTTGAAATTTCCGCTCTACTTGGACATTGATTGAACTCAAATTTAACTTCTTTGCTCATTCTAAAACTTTTGGCCTTTTTCTGTCCTTCCAAATTGTTTTAAAAAATTCTCAAGGTCAGGTTCGTAGGAGAGTAGTCTGACACAGAACAAACGACCAAGAGGCACTGCTAATTTAATCAACCACAGGTTGCCAAAGTTAAACACAATTTCTCACCTATGTTTTCTTTCAAGGTCTAAGACACTAACTCGCAAGAGTTTAAATCTGCTGGGATTTTTCGTACGCTTAATCTAACGAATTGTTTTGTGACAATGTAATACACCAACCACTCTTCCCGCTCCCAGCTAAGAAACTATCAACACAGAAATGATGTAACCAGTAGTGTAAACTGTTAAATTTCAAGAGGCCAAGAACTATCTCAAAGATCACTATTTAAAGTAAAAATAAACGTTTTCATTTTTAAAACAAAATCTAACAGAGAATATTAAAAATCACAAGTATTTACAACTCTTTTCTCTAACCTATCTTTTCCTTTCCCTTCTATGATACTGTTCTGATAAATCCCGATTAAGATTAACCAAAACATCTGAATTTCAAAACCAGCCAGCTGTCAAATTTTTTCTTAGTATCTTCCTCTGTCTTTTTTCTTCTTCTTAGGATTTCTGTTCACAGGTCGTTGGTAAGTAAAGATACATTTAAGAGAGCTATTATGCAGGCAGTTTGCATATGTTGATGGCTTGGCAGTTCTCCCCAACTGTTCATTTTTTCCCGATCTTATACCCCGAAGCATCGGATCGTTTCATTCGTTTTTATATTGTCAAAAAACCAAATTGATACTTGATTGGGTAAGGTATCTTGGGACATAATGTAAACGGATTGGCCGAATTTGATATTGTTTATTGTGTCGTAGCGACACATGTTCTGCCGGCTGCCAGACTAAAAGTTACATTGTAAATTCTTCCTCCCTCTGTGTGCTTGCTAAGTCCTTCAACTCTCGTAAACATGCAATGCCACATACACCTTCATAACAAAGCCAAGGATTCAAGTGTTGTGGAGACTGGGAAGGTACCTGCTGTTCAGGTCGAATTGAGA
>NW_025203342.1:4912-8426 GCF_004010195.1 Chiloscyllium plagiosum
ACTCAGTGTTATTTTCCTGCAAATTGTATTGACCTGGTAAAGCTGATGATAATGAAATGCTGTATATCATGCATAATCTTTAACATGTCTCCATACCAGTGTATTTTACGTGAATTGGAAAATAATATATTATTAGTGTTCTGTTTAGTTCTGCAGCACAGATGTTTAGTTAGGAAACATACATCAGAAGATTCGTAGGTATTTTAAACCTGGAATGGTATTGCTCTTTCATCTGTACTGACTATCAGATATCATAACTTTGAATTACGCATATGGACTGTCTCATGTGCTTCTCTCACGTTTTTATCTGCTTAGAGATCCCTCGACCATATAATATTTCAGGGAGATCCAATAAAGTCCATTCAGGCAACTTTGTTTTATTGGTGTGGAATCTTTCACCTTTCGGTCTCTATGACTTGATTGCGATCATAGAATGAAATAAATGTTTCTTTTTATTTGATATAAGTATGTCATATAATATCTTTCATTAAACATAGGATGCAACTGAACATTTGTCGCTGTTCTTTTTAAAAGTGGTTACATTTTAACCGTTTATTCATTTACAGGATGAGGGCATTACTGGTCAAGTAAACAATTATTAGTCATTCCACATTGACCAGATGGCATTTAAGTTTCAACCACATTGTTGTGTGTGTGGATTCACACGAAGTCCTGATCAGCCAAGTGGATTAGTTTCATTTCCAAAAGGATGTTACTGAACGATGTCTTTTGTTTTTTCTGAGAATCCACGACGGTGCTCTGACTTAAACATATGATTTCTCACATGCACTTAATACAACTTCCACAGTATTCCAAAGCTGGATTCGACCATCCGAAGATAAATCCACCAAGAAACATTCCCCTAATTTACCACGTCACCTAACACGCCGGGCAATTTTGCATTGGCAAATTCACGTAAAATGCATATTTTTGGACCCAGATGAAACCCACGCAGACACGGCGAGAATGTGCTAACTCCACAAAGACAGTTGCCTGAGGCGGGAATTGAACCCGGGTCTCTGGCACTGTGTAAGAGTAGTGCTAACTACTGTGCCACCGTGCCACTCGTGAGAATTGGCAGTCAAGTGATATTATTGCAATAATATCAATTCATCGAATGTTTTGGGGCTCTGTGTTCGAATCCAGCTTTGGAATTCTGTGGAGGTTGTATTCAGAGAATGTGAGAAATCATATGTGTAAGTCAGAACACCATCGTGGATTGTCAGAAAAAAACAAAAGACATCGTTCAGTAACATCCTTTTGGAAATGAAACTAATCCACTTGGCTGATCAGGACTTCGTGTGAATCCACACACACAACAATGTGGTTGAAACTTAAATGCCATCTGGTCAATGTGGAATGACTAATAATTGTTTACTTGACCAGTAATGCCCTCATCCTGTAAATGAATAAACGGTTAAAATGTAACCACTTTTAAAAAGAATAGCGACAAATGTTCAGTTGCATCCTATGTTTAATGAAAGATATTATATGACATACTTATATCAAATTAAAAGAAACATTTATTTCATTCTATGATCGCAATCAAGTCATAGAGACCGAAAGGTGAAAGATTCCACACCAATAAAACAAAGTTGCCTGAATGGACTTTATTGGATCTCCCTGAAATATTATATGGTCTAGGGATCTCTAAGCAAATAAAAACGTGAGAGAAGCACATGAGACAGTCCATATGCGTAATGCAAAGTTATGATATCTGATAGTCAGTACAGATGAAAGAGCAATACCATTCCAGGTTTAAAATACCTACGAATCTTCTGATGTATGTTTCCTAACTAAACATCTGTGCTGCACAACTAAACAGAACACTAATAATATATTATTTTCCAATTCACTTAAAATACACTGGTATGGAGACATGTTAAAGATTATGCATGATATACAGCATTTCATTATCATCAGCTTTACCAGGTCAATACAATTTGCAGGAAAATAACACTGAGTGACATCGAGTGTAAGGGACGCACTTCCATGGCCAATGATCCAGTTAGCGAAAGCCTCGACCGTCACTGACCGAATCAAGTGAGAGAGGGAAATGTTCAGGAGAAGATGCAATCCTCAAATAGCCGAGGGCAGTAGTGCACATGAACCGTCTTCGCGCGTCCAATTACAGAGAGAGTGGTTTGTGCATGTTTCATATATGGATGACCTACCAAAACAACTGCTGGATGTATGTGCCATATAATATTCTAAAAGATATTTGAATAAGAAGAAGCGTTTCAAGGGATGTGGGTAAATTGCAGGCTAGTGCCAGGAATCCATGTTCGATTCCAGGTTCGGGCGACCCTCTGCATCGAATTTTGTACATCCATCCCGTGTCTATGTGGTTTTCTTCCGGGTGCTCTGTTTTCCTCTCACAGTCCAAAGATGTGCATATTAGGTGAATTGGTCTTACTAGAATTGATCAAACTGTTCAGGATGCTGTAGGCTCGGCGCATTAGTTAAGGAAAATTAGAAAAATACAGGAGAGGAATGGGTGTATGTGTGATATTCTCTGCAGGGTCAGTGTTGATTTGTTGGGCCGAATGGCCTCTTTGCACACTGTAAGGATTCTATGATTCGATGTGGACTAATTTAACTTAGAAATATGATCGCTAACGCATGTTTGGATCAAAGGCCTACTTCTATGCAGAATGACTCTACAAATGTTTGTGCATCAGCTTTCAGTGAAAATGCAATTCCCAAATTAAGAGAACGAACAGTGATCAGGCTTTGGATGTAGGTGGGCTCGCTAGGCTGGACCGTTCATTTCTGAAAACCTACATTCAAAACCGCTACCTGAGCTACAAATGTTCTCAAAACTTGCTAAGTGACCAGGCCCCCGAGTTGAGCGGAAAAAAAAACCCTGGTTCCGTTATAAATAACTGCAGAAGCAAGTTTTAAAGATAAAGGAAGTTGTTTGTGTTTCTTACAGTTTGACTGAATGCCCTCACAAACCCAATGCCAAGAATTATATGAACAATTCAATTCAGATTATTCACCAATGTTCCAATGTGATCGACTCTTCTCGTTGAAAACTGTGGAAATATAAATATTGACTCCTCCAGAAATCTGAATTGGTCTCCACAGAAATGCTTGAACAATGCAGACACTAGTGTCGGTCAGCAAAATTTCTTCAAGTTCGAAGAGGGAGATGACATCCCAGCATTACCATTGTCGTATTACTAATCTAAACATACAAGTAATGTTCTCCAGGACCTGAGCTCAAATCCCAACGTGATTTTATCTTTGTTGACAGATAAAGAGTTGACATGGAAGCACAGAGAGTGAAAAATATAGAAATGATTGAAACATTGAAGATATCCTTTCGTTGATTATTGTGTTGACATCAAAATATTGTGACACATCAGTTTTCTTTTACTTTGTCCATGCTCATGAATAAACCATGCAGAGAGTAGAGTTAGTTAACATCACTTTCTCAAGTTCCAAGACGGAAGTGATGTTCCAGTGTTATTATGTATGTATTATTCTTTCAAATACCCACGCAATGTTG